>NC_068424.1:6835148-6990148 GCF_023373465.1 Oncorhynchus keta
GGCTCTCTCTCTCTCTATCTCTCTATCTCTCTGGCTCTCTCTCTCTCTCTCTCTCTCTCTCTCTCTCTCTCTCTCTCTCTCTCTCTCTCTCTCTCTCTCTCTCTCTCTCTGGCTCTCTGGCTCTCTGGCTCTCTGTCTCTCTATCTCTCTGGCTCTCTCTCTCTCTGGCTCTCTCTCTCTCTGGCTCTCTGGCTCTCTCTCTCTGGCTCTCTCTCTATATATATCTCTGGCTCTCTGGCTCTCTGGCTCTCTCTCTCTCTGGCTCTCTCTCTCTCTATCTCTATATCTCTCTATCTCTCTATCTCTCTATCTCTCTCTCTCTCTCTATCTCTCTATCTCTCTGGCTCTCTGTCTCTCTCTCTCTCTCTCTCTATCTCTCTGGCTCTCTGGCTCTCTCTCTCTCTGGCTCTCTATCTCTCTGGCTCTCTGGCTCTCTCTCTCTCTCTAACTCTCTATCTCTCTGGCTCTCTGGCTCTCTCTCTCTCTCATTGAACACACAAATATGAGTGAGTGCCGAGCACTTTGAGAAGCATGAGGTAAGGCTTCACCCACGGGGTCACCATGGCAACAGTCCCAGATGTGACAATGTAGCAAGGGGAGGAGGGGGTGCTAGGAAGAATGGGGGGGGTAAGGAAGAAGGGGAGGAGGGGGGCTAGGAAGAAGAAGGGGGAGGAGGGGGAGGGAGAGGGAGAGGATGGGATAAAAAGTAATTGTTAATTATTGGACAAACAAATTAGGTAATGGCCACCGTTCAGCTTTGTACTCGCCGAGAAACCCCACAATCTAAACTGGTCCCCGGTGGTTATTTTCCAAACACACACACCACTAACACCTAGTTAATGTTTTATGTGCCCCTCCATACTTCTCATGGGTGTCCTGTAAAGATGTTAAAACACGTGGAGATGTGGAGACATGGTTTGGCTGTTGTTTTAGCTCAGGGTTGTTTGAGGTGAGCTTGACTACAGTAATGTGTTGCGTCAACATAGGATTTCTTTAAACTGCACATGTAAATGGGGGCACGTAATAAGTTCATGTCCTAGCTGGGGTTGAAAGATGTATTTGTGTGTCTTCATTAGATCCCATTAGATATGTTTTTTAAGACGCAATGTTGGACAATTTAACACCTTCAACCATGTATTTGACATTTTAACCTGTTACTCCTACCCCTCTACTTTTTCGAACATTCTGTTAAAAATCGCGCAACATTTCAGCGCCCTGCTACTCATGCCAGGAATATAGTATATGCATATGATTAGTATGTGTGGATAGAAAATACTCAGACGTTTATAAAACTGGTTAAATCACGGCTGTGACTATAACAGAACGTGCGTTTCATCGAAACGTGCAGGAAAATCTGATCACTGGAAATGCGAAAATATATCCATGCGCCACTAGAACCAATTGTTGAATGTGAACCACATTAAATGGGGCCGAGGTTGCAATACCTACAGCTTACACACGATGTCAACAGTCTTGTCATTTGCCTAGGATTTGTTTCTTGGTCAAACGGGCACAAGATAGCGCCTTTCTTCCGGTCTCCGACCGGATATTTTGGTTGAGATTTACCCGGACATTATTTCCAGACGTACAGCTATAGAATATACATCGCCTCGTGATCAATTTGATCACTTATTAACGTTTACTAATACCTAAAGTTGCATTCCAAAAGTATTTCGAAGTGTTTTGTGAAAGTTTATCGTCAACTTTTTTAATTTAAAAAAATGACGTTACGTTATAAAACGCTATTTTTTCCTTGATCACAGTCTTCATAGATCGATATCTAGGCTATATATGGACCGATTTAATCGAAAAAAAGACCCAATAGTGATGTTTATGGGACATCTAGGAGTGCCAACAAAGAAGATGGTCAAAGGTAATGAATGTTTTATATTTTATTTGTGCGTTTTGTGTAGCGCCGACTATGCTAATTATTTTGTTTACGTCCCCTGCGGGTCTTTTGGGGTGTTACATGCTATCAGATAATAGTTTCTCATGCTTTTGCCGAAAAGCATTTTAAAAATCTGACTTGTTGCCTGGATTCACAACGAGTGTAGCTTTAATTCAGTACCCTGCATGTGTATTTTAATGAACGTTTGAGTTTTAACGGGTGCTATTAGCATTTAGCGTAGTGCATTTGCATTTCCAGATGTCTAGATGGGACGCCTGCGTGTTGGGTAGGAGCAAGTTGTTAACCAATAGAGTCTGTTTTCCATCACCCAATTAACCAATAGAGTCTGTTTTCCATCACCCAATTAACCAATAGAGTCTGTTTTCCATCAACCAATAATCCATCACCCAATAAACCAATAGAGTCTGTTTTCCATCACCCAATAAACCAATAGAGTCTGTTTTCCATCACCCAATAAACCAATAGAGTCTGTTTTCCATCACCCAATAAACCAATAGAGTCTGTTTTCCATCAACCAATAATCCATCACCCAATTAACCAATAGAGTCTGTTTTCCATCACCCACTAAACCAATAGTCTGCTTTCCATCACCCAATAAACCAATAGAGTCTGCTTTCCATCACCCAATAAACCAATAGAGTCTGCTTTCCATCTCCCTATAAACCAATAGTCTGTTTTCCATCACCCAATTAAACAATAGAGTCTGTTTTCCATCACCCAATAAACCAATAAAGTCTGTTCTCCATCACCCAATAAACCAATAGAGTATGTTTTCCATCACCCAATAAACCAAGTCTGTTTTCCAATACCCAATAAACCAATAGTCTGTTTTCCAAGATCCAATAAACCAATATAGTCTGTTTTCCATGACCCAATTAACCAATAGAGTCTGTTCTCCATGACCCAATAAACCAATAGAGTCTGTTTTCCATCACCCAATAATCCATCACCCAATAAACCAATATGGTCTGTTTTCTATCACCCAATAAACCAAGAGTCTGTTTTCCATCACCCAATAAACCAATAGTCTGTTTTCCATCACCCAATAAACCAATAGAGTCTGTTTTCCATGACCCAATTAACCAATAGAGTCTGTTTTCCATGACCCAATAAACCAATAGAGTCTGTTTTCCATGACCCAATTAACCAATAGAGTCTGTTTTCCATGACCCAATAAACCAATAGTCTGTTTTCCATCACCCAATAAACCAATAGAGTCTGTTTTCCATGACCCAATTAACCAATAGAGTCTGTTTTCCATGACCCAATTAACCAATACATTCTGATTTATTTTGCAATCCATGTTTCCACTGATCTATGAAGCGTTACACCATGGGCTCGATCCTAATGGTAAGATGACAGAGAAATGCAAATCACTACTTAAGGAGCAGAACATCTCAGTTCATCTCCTTAGCTTCATGCTTAGGGAGGAGAACATCTCAGTTAATCTCCTTGGCTTCATGCTTAGGGAGGAGAACATCTCAGTTAATCTCCTTAGCTTCATGCTTAGGGAGGAGAACATCTCAGTTCATCTCCTTGGCTTCATGCTTAGGGAAGAGAACATCTCAGTTCATCTCCTTGGCTTCATGCTTAGGGAGGAGAACATCTCAGTTAATCTCCTTAGCTTCATGCTTAGGGAGGAGAACATCTCAGTTCATCTCCTTGGCTTCATGCTTAGGGAAGAGAACATCTCAGTTCATCTCCTTGGCTTCATGCTTAGGGAGGAGAACATCTCAGTTAATCTCCGTAGCTTCATTAAAAACACATAGAATAGGATTAGAACTGCATGTAAATTTACACAATTGAGAAATTGAAACAGCTCAGAGATAAATACATATTCAGGGAGTCGCAAACGCAGTCAACACACACATTAGTTTCCTTTTATAAATAATACTCTGTTATTAGCCGGAATTAAGACTGAACTAACCAGCCTGAACTCCAGTATATGACTTTAATGGTTTGAGTTAAACAAGGTGTCACGGCTGATATCCTCCTCTTCGTCTGAAGAGGAAGTGTAGCAGGGATCGGACCAAAATGCAGCGTGGTAAGTGTCCATAGTAGGTTTTAATGAATAAACCGAAACAGTACAAAAAAAAATAAACAAAACGTGAAAAACCGAAACAGTACTGTGTGGTGAAACAAACACAGACACGGAAACAATAACCCACAAAATACCCACAGAATATGGCTGCCTAAATATGGTTCCCAATCAGAGACAACGATAAACACCTGCCTCTAATTGAGAACCAATCTAGGCAACCATAGACATACAATATACCTAGAAGGGTTACAGCCCCTTAAACATACAAAAAACCCTAGTCAAGACAAAAACACATACATCACCCATGTCACACCCTGACCTAACCAAAATAACAATGAAAACAAAAGAATACTAAGGTCAGGATGTGACACAAGGTTAGCTCCACTCCACCACCTTCACGCTGAAAACAAATCAGAGACGGAATATTCCCCACCTATCCCCATAAACCTCAAATGCTAGTGCCAGGGTAAAAATCTGGGCAATATTGGGTGGACATACATTCCATAAATCCTTAAATTATGTTCTTTCAGTGTGCTGAGGGACTTCATTGTCACGACTTCCGCCGGAGTCGGTTCCTCTCCTTGTACGTGGCGGTGTTCAGGGCGGTGTTCGGGGCAGTGTTCGGGGTGGTGTACGCGGCGGTGTTCGGGGCAGTGTTCGGGCGGTGGTGTTCGGGTGGTGCGGGAGGTGTTCGGGGAGGTGTTCGGGCGGTGTTCGGGCGGTGTTCGGGCGGTGTTCGGGGTGGTTCGGGCGTGTTTGGGGCAGTGTTGGGCGGTGTTCGGGGCGGTGTTCGGGGAGGTGTTCGGGGCGGTGTTCGGGGTGGTGTTCGGGGCGGTGTTCGGGGCGGTGTTCGGGGCGGTGTTCGGGGCGGTGTTCGGGGCGGTGTTCGGGCGGTGTTCGGGCGGTGTTCGGGGCGGTGTTCGGGGCGGTGTTCGGGGCGGTGTACGGGGCGGTGTTCGGGGAGGTGTTCGGGGAAGTGTTCGGGTTGGTGTTCGGGGCGGTGTACGGGCGGTGTACGCGGCGGTGTTCAGGGCGGTGTTCGGGGAGGTGTTCGGGGAGGTGTTCGGGGAGGTGTTCGGGGCGTTGTTCGGGGAGGTGTTCGGGGCGTTGTTCGGGAGGTGTTCGGGCGTTGTGCGCGGCGATGAGGTGTTCGGGCGTTGTTGGGAGGTGCGTGTGTACGCGGCGGTGTTCGGGGAGGTGTTCGGGGCGGTGTTCGGGTTGGTGTTCGGGGCGGTGTTCGGGGCGGTGTTCGGGGCGTTGTTCGGGGAGGTGTTTGGGGCGTTGTTCGGGGAGGTGTTCTGGGAGGTGTTCGGGGCGGTGTTCGGGGCGTTGTACGCGTCGGTGTTCGGGGAGGTGTTCGGGGCGGTGTTTGCCGGTCGACGTCCCTGGTCTTCTAGCCATCGTCGATCCACTTTTCATTTTCCATTTGTTTTGTCTTGTTTTCCTGCATACCTGGTTTACATCTCATCATCATTACTATGTGTATTTAGCCCTCTGTTCCCTCCATGTCTGAGTGGGGTTTCCGGTTGGTTTGCTCCGGGTTTTGTTTTATGCCCTTGCTTTGTGACAGCCGGTACTTTGTTCTTGTGTTTTGTACTTTGTGCTGCCTCACTTGTTCCTCTGGCATTTGTTTTGCGACGCGGTTTTGTTCTGTATTATGATTGCCTAAGTAAAGTGCTTTGTCCACTCATCTCCGCCCTTCCGAGCCTGACATCCATGCACCAGCTACACCCACCAGTGACATTCATTGGCTTCCGAAGGCCACGCTCTTCAAAGAGTGTATTTCTCCTGTAGTATTAGAGAGAAGGAGAGAAGTGTAAGACTCATAGATTATGATACAATTCGTCCCGGATTGTGAGAGGAGATAGATATCTCATCACCTGTATTGCAGACTGGCGGTGATAACATATCGAGGTTCAAGCCAGATATTTTGTGATGGATATCCAGCATCGGCAGGAGCAGGTGACGGTTATAAAATGTTGAATAGTACTGAACTATACCCCATTAATATGTAGTGGGTCCACACTCAAAACATACATTTTGACAATTAATGTATGCTATTAAATTAATTTATAGGCAACAAAAACAAACATTTCGTCTTGAAGACCATTTTCAGTTTGTATTTAATTGTGTATAATGAAACACATAGTTCCTGCTTCCTCTTCAGAGCCCCTTCCTCCTCCACAGAGCCCCTTCCTCCTCCACAGAGCCCCTTCCTCCTCCACAGAGCCCCTTCCTCCTCCTCCTCTTCCACAGATCACAGAGCCCCTTCCTCCTCCACCTGGGCTGATATTGGGAAGATGACAGGGAAGAGGGACTCACTGTGTGTGTGTGTGTGTGTGTGTTGTGTGTGTGCTGTGTGCTGTGTGTGTGTGTGTGTGTGTCCTGTGTGTGTGTGTGTGTGTGTGTGTGTGTGTCTGTGTGTGTCTGTGTAGCTTGTGTGTGTGGGGCATGAACATCTCAGCAAGGATAGGTTGTTTGCTGGTAGTGGAGAATGATAATGAATGTTGTAGGAGGCCTACACTTGAATTGGAGTGATGTGGCATATTTGCATGTGGAGGAGGAGAGGGCAGTATTATGTAGTGTCCATACACTGAACGAGGGCTGCCGTTGCTTTAAATGAAAGAGTTTGACTCAAAAACAATGTGTGTACAGCCTAAACCAAACCGTAACCACCCATCTCTTTTTATTTTGATGGGCTCTTATTCTACTCATTTCCTCTGTCTCTCTGTCTGTCTCTCTGTCTGTCTCTCTGCCTGTCTCTCTCTGTCTCTCTGTCTGTCTCTCTGTCTGTCTCTCTCTGTCTCTCTGTCTGTCTCTCTGTCTGTCTCTCTGCCTGTCTCTCTGCCTGTCTCTCTCTGTCTCTTTGTCTGTCTCTCTGTCTGTCTCTCTCTGTCTCTTTGTCTGTCTCTCTGTCTGTCTCTTTGTCTGTCTCTCTGTCTGTCGCTCTGTCTGTCTCTCTGCCTGTCTCTCTCTGTCTCTCTGTCTGTCTCTCTGCCTGTCTCTCTCTGTCTCTTTGTCTGTCTCTCTGTCTGTCTCTTTGTCTGTCTCTTTGTCTGTCTCTCTGTCTGTCTCTCTGCCTGTCTCTCTGTCTCTTTGTCTGTCTCTCTGTCTGTCTCTTTGTCTGTCTCTTTGTCTGTCTCTCTGTCTGTCGCTCTGTCTGTCCTCTGCCTGTCTCAATGTCTGTCTCTCTGTCTGTGCTCTGTCTGTCTCTCTGCCTGTCTCTCTCTGTCTCTTTGTCTGTCTCTCTGTCTGTCTCTTTGTCTGTCTCTTTGTCTGTCTCTCTGTCTGTCCTCTGTCTGTCTCTCTGCCTGTCTCTCTCTGTCTCTTTGTCTGTATCTCTGTCTGTCTCTCTGTCTGTCTCTCTGTCTCTTCTGTCTCTTTGTCTGTCTCTTTGTCTGTCTCTCTGTCTGTCTCTCTGTCTGTCTCTCTGTCTGTCGCTCTGTCTGTCTCTCTGCCTGTCTCTCTCTGTCTCTTTGTCTGTCTCTCTGTCTGTCTCTCTGTCTGTCTCTCTGTCTGTGTCTCTCTGTCTCTCTCTGTCTCTTTGTCTGTCTCTTTGTCTGTCTCTCTGTGTGTCTCTCTGTCTGTCTCTCTGTCTGTCGCTCTGTCTGTCTCTCTGTCTGTCGGGCTCTGTCTGTCTCTCTGTCTGTCTCTCTCTGTCTCTTTGTCTGTCTCTTTGTCTGTCTCTCTGCCTGTCTCTCTGCCTGTCTCTCTCTGTCTCTTTGTCTGTCTCTCTGTCTGTCTCTCTGTCTGTCTCTCTGTCTGTCTCACTGTCTGTCTCTCTGTCTGTCTCTCTGTCTGTCTCTCTCTGTCTCTTTGTCTGTCTCTCTGTCTGTCTCTCTGTCTGTCTCTCTGTCTGTCTCTCTGTCTGTCTCTGTCTGTCGCTCTGTCTGTCTCTCTGTCTGTCGCTCTGTCTGTCTCTCTGTCTGTCTCTCTCTGTCTCTTTGTCTGTCTCTTTGTCTGTCTCTCTGCCTGTCTCTCTGCCTGTCTCTCTCTGTCTCTTTGTCTGTCTCTCTGTCTGTCTCTCTGTCTGTCTCTCTGTCTGTCTCTCTGTCTGTCTCTCTGTCTGTCTCTCTGTCTGTCTCTCTGTCTCTTTGTCTGTCTCTCTGTCTGTCTCTGTCTGTCTCTCTGTCTGTCTTTCTGTCTGTCTCTTTGTCTGTCTCTTTGTCTGTATCTCTGTCTGTCTCTCTGTCTGTCTCTCTGTCTGTCTCTCTCTGTCTCTTTGTCTGTCTCTCTGTCTGTCTCTTTGTTTGTCTCTTTGTCTGTCTCTCTGTCTGTAGCCATCTCTCTGTCTGTCTCTCTGCCTGTCTTTGTCTCTTTGTCTGTCTCTTTGTCTGTCTCTCTGTCTGTCTCTCTGTCTGTCTCTCTGTCTGTCTCTCTGTCTATTTCTGTCTCTTTGTCTGTCTCTCTCCTGTCTCTCTGTCTGTCTCTCTGTCTGTCTCTCTGCCTGTCTCTCTCTGTCTCTTTGTCTGTCTCTTTGTCTGTCTCTCTGTCTGTCTCTCTGTCAGTCTCTCTGTCTTCTGTTCTTGTCTCTGTCTCTTTGTCTGTCTCTTTGTCTGTATCTCTGTCTGTCTTCTGTCTGTCTCTCTGTCTGTCTCTCTGTCTGTCTCTCTGTCTGCTCGCTGTCTGTCTCTCTGTCTGTCTCTCTGTCTGTCGCTCTGTCTGTCCTCTGCCTGTCTCTCTCTGTCTCTTTGTCTGTCTCTTTGTCTGTCTCTCTGTCTGTCTCTCTCTGTCTCTTTGTCTGTCTCTTTGTCTGTCTCTCTGTCTGTCAGCTCTGTCTGTCTCTCTGCCTGTCTCTCTCTGTCTCTTTGTCTGTCTCTCTGTCTGTCTCTCTGTCTGTCTCTCTGTCTGTCTCTCTGATCTCTCTGTCTCTTTGTCTGTCTCTTTGTCTGTCTCTCTGTCTGTCTCTCTGTCTGTCTCTCTGTCTGTTGAATCTGTCTGTCTCTCTGTCTGTCTCTCTGTCTGTCGCTCTGTCTGTCTCTCTGTCTGTCTCAATTGTCTCTTTGTATGTGTCTTTGTCTGTCTCTCTGCCTGTCTCTCTCTGTCTCTTTGTCTGTCTCTCTGTCTGTCTCTCTGTCTTTCTCTCTGTGTCTAATCTCTGTCTTTTGTCTGTCTCTCTGTCTGTCTCTCTGTCTGTCTCTCTGTCTGTCTCTCTGTCTGTCTTCTCTGTCTCTTTGTCTGTCTCTGTGTCTGTCTCTCTGTCTGTCCTCTGTCTGTCTCTCTGTCTGTCTCTTTGTCTGTCTCTTTGTCTGTCTCTCTGTCTGTCTCTCTGTCTGTCTCTCTGTCTGCCTCTCTGTCTGTCTCTCTGTCTGTCTCTCTGTCTCTCTGTCTGTCTCTCTGTCTGTCTCTCTGTCTCTCCTGTCTCTTTGTCTGTCTCTTTGTCTGTCTCTCTGTCCTCTGTCTCTCTCTGTCTCTCTGTCTGTCTCTCTGTCTGTCTCTCTGTCTCTCTCTCTGTCTCTTTGTCTGTCTCTTTGTCTGTCTCTCTGTCTGTCTCTCTGTCTGTCTCTCTGTCTGTCTCTCTGCCTGTCTCCTCTGTCTCTTTGTCTGTCTCTTTGTCTGTCTCTCTGTCTGTCTCTCTGTCTGTCTCTCTGTCTGTCTCTCTGTCTCTCTCTCTGTCTCTTTGTCTGTCTCTTTGTCTATCTCTGTCTGTCTCTCTGTCTGTCTCTCTGTCTGTCTCTCTGTCTGTCTCTCTGTCTCTCTGTCTGTCTCGCTGTCTGTCTCTCTGTCTGTCTCTCTGTCTGTCTCTCTGTCTGTCTCTCTGCCTGTGTCTCTCTCTGTCTCTGTGTCTGTCTCTTTGTCTGTCTCTCTGTCTGTCTCTCTGTCTGTCTCTCTGTCTGTCTCTCTGTCTGTCTCTCTCTGTCTCTTTGTCTGTCTCTTTGTCTGTCTCTCTGTCTGTCTCTCTGTCTGTCTCTCTGTCTGTCTCTCTGTCTGTCTCTCTGTCTCTTTGTCTGTCTCTTTGTCTGTCTCTTTGTCTGTCTGTCTCTCTGTCTGTCTCTCTGTCTGTCTGTCTGTCTCTCTCTCTGTCTCTTTGTCTGTCTCTTTGTCTGTCTCTCTGTCTGTCTCTCTGTCTGTCTCTCTGTCTGTCTCTCTGTCTGTCTCTCTGCCTGTCTCTCTCTGTCTCTTTGTCTGTCTCTTTGTCTGTCTCTCTGTCTGTCTCTCTGTCTCTCTCTCTGTCTCTCTGTCTGTCTCTTTGTCTGTATCTCTGTCTGTCTCTCTGTCTGTCTCTCTGTCTGTCTCTCTGTCTGTCTCTCTGTCTGTCTCTCTGTCTGTCTCTCTGCCTGTCTCTCTCTGTCTCTTTGTCTCTCTCTGTCTGTCTGTCTCTTTGTCTGTCTCTCTGTCTGTCTCTCTGTCTGTCTCTCTGTCTGCCTCTGTCTGTACTGTGCTATGAGTGATGATCTGCCATTGAATACTGCTGTATGTCTCTCTGTCTGTCTCTCTGTCTGTCTCTCTGTCTGTCTCTCTGTCTGTCTCTCTGCCTGTCTCTCTGTCTGTCAGTGTACTTTGTACTGTGCTATGAGTGTCTATCTGCCATTGAATACTGCTGTCTGTCTGTCTCTCTGTCTGTCTCTCTGTCTGCCAGTGTACAGCTGTACTGTGCTATGAGTGATGATATTGCCATTGAATACTGCTGTGTATGTCTCTCTGTCTGTCTCTTTGTCTGTCTCTCTGTCTGTCTCTTTGTCTGTCTCTCTGTCTGTCTCTCTGTCTGTCTCTCTGTCTGTCTCTCTGTCTGCCAGTGTACAGCTGTACTGTGCTATGAGTGATGATATTGCCATTGAATACTGCTGTGTATGCAGCCCGGGCCTTGTTGAATAGCTGCATGAATTTCAATTGCAGTTAATGAAAACATAGAGACCTTGAGAGGATTTTGAATGACCCTTGTCAGGAGAGGATGATGGGTATTTATTTAGTTCATTGTTGGAAACATGGAAATCAAGGCTGAAACCTTGAAGAAATAAATGGATATATATTTTCATGTTTCTCATTTTCAAAAAATGACAGAATAGAATAACATTTGTATCATTTAGAATAAAGTATATATCTTTTTGATATTTTTTACTCATTTTTTTTCTGCCATTTTGACTAGATGTAATTCCTTTATCCATCCCCGTGGGGGAATATTTGGATGATGTTTGATAGGCAGATGCACGATCAAAATTATTATCTTGTCAAAATACTCTTAAGATGAAAGTGGTCTCTTCTTTGACTCTGTACTTCAGATATAAAAACCGTCTCCCTTCATATTAAAATGTTTCCTTCTGTCATCTGGTGTTATTGCCACACTCCCCCTTTCACCCGCTGGTATGTACAGTACCTAGGGATGAGTGCCATATGGGAGAAGGGGAACAAGTACCAGTGGCTACGGGCAACCTTTTCATTTACATACTCGCAATCCATTGTCATCACTTTGTGGTCTGGACGATGGTCGCCACATCTGTCCTCCCAAGGCACAACATCATTGACACAGTGAGGGGATCCACTGAAGGAATTAAACAGACAAGCATTTAAAAATTAAATCAAATTTTATCGGTCACAAGCGTCGAATACAACAGGTCCACCTTACAAGTGAAATGCTTACTTACAAGCGTCTAACCAACAATGCAGTTTAAAAAAAATATGAATAAGAATAAGAAATAAAAGTAACAAGTAGTTAAATAGCAGCAGTAAAATAGCAATAGCCAGACTATATACAGGGAGTACCAATACAGAGCCAATGTGTGGGGGCACCGGCCAGTCGAGGTAATTGAGGTAATATGTACATGTCGGTAGAGTAATTAAAGTGACTATGCATAGATAATAACAGAGAGTAGCAGCGGAGTAAAAGAGTGGGGGGCAATGCAAATAGTCTGGGTAGCCATTTGATAAGATGTTCAGGAGTCTTATGGCTTGGGGGTAGAAGCTGTTTAGAAGCCTCTTGGACCTAAACTTGGTGCTCCGGTAGCGCTTGCTGTAGTTGTTAAGAAGCCTCTTGGACCTAAACTTGGTGCTCCGGTAGCGCTTGCTGTAGTTGTTTAGAAGCCTCTTGGACCTAGACTTGGTGCTCCGGTAGCGCTTGCCATGCGGTAGCAGAGAGAACAGTCTTATGGCTTGGGGGTAGAATCTGTTTAGAAGCCTCTTGGACCTAGACTTGGTGCTCCGGTAGCGCTTGCTGTAGTTGTTTAGAAGCCTCTTGGACCTAGACTTGGTGCTCCGGTAGCGCTTGCCATGTGGTAGCAGCGAGAACAGTCTATGACTAGAGTGGCTGGAGTCTTTGACAATTTTTAGGGCCTTCCCCTGACACCGCCTGGTATAGAGGTCCTGGATGGCAGGAAGCTTGGCCCCAGTAATGTACTGGGCAGTATGCACTACCCTCTGAAGTGCCTTACAGTCGGAGGCCGAGCCGTTGCCGTACCAGGCAGTGATGCAACCATGCTCTCGATGGTGCAACTGTAGTACCTTTTGAGGATCTGAGGACCCATGTCAAATATTTTCAGTCTCCTGAGGGGGAATAGGTTTTGTCATGTTGTTAGGAATTTTATGAATAATGACTAAACAATATCTACATTTTAAATAGAACTATAACTAATGAACCTATACTTTGTTTTATTATATCTGATTAATAATATTAATTCATAATGGAGAGATTGTGGAGCATGAAACAGGGGGTAATTAAATTAAATACCAGCCAGGTTGGAGAAGACTGGAAGTGTTTTTTAAGTAAGCAGAAAAGGTCGTTAACCTATGGTTGAACCGACTCAACTTAGCTATGGGATGTTTAGGTAAGGCAGTGTGTGTTTTCTCAGTTTTTCCATTAGCTGGAACTGTCTGCTGAATGGTGATGGGGATGAAGACTTCAGAAAGTTTAATCGATTTAACTTTGTGTCTGGGGTGAGAGAGAGCAAATGGGTGGGAATGAACTTTTGAACTGTTGGGAGAAAGAATATTTTATAACCTATGATGTCATATTTTGTATATAAACTGTTGTTCGTGGTTACATAAGGAGCACACTCCGAAAATAAATAATATTATCTAATTTTGATAAGACTGGTCTCTGTCTATTTTATGCAAATAAGAATCTTACAAATTCTCATAAAATAGACTAAGTGAATTCACTTAGGGTAGTCTAGTGGTTAGAACGTTGGACCAGTAACCGGAAGGTTGCAAGTTCAAATCGCCGAGCTGACAAGGTACAAATCTGTCGTTCTGCCCCTGAACAGGCAGTTAACCTAATGTTCCTAGGCCGTCATTGAAAATAAAAATTTGTTCTTAACTCGCTTGCCGAGTTAAATAAAGGTAAAAAATAATAATAATTAATGAAAACATATTGGAATAATGAAATTACACTCACACATGCCCTCTTCATGACTGTCTTGGTGTGTTTGGACCATGATAGTTTGTTGGTGATGTGGACACCAAGGAACTTGAAGCTCTCAACCTGCTCCACTACAGCCCCGTCGATGAGAATGGGACTGTGTGAATTTAAGTATGCTCCCTCTAACTCTCTCTCTCTTTATCTTTTCTCTCTTCTCTCAGAGGACCTGAGCCATAGGACCTGGCCTGATGACTCCTTGCTGTTCCCAGTCCACCCTAGTCCACCTGCTGTTGCTCCAGTTTCAACTGTTCTGCATGCGGATATGGAACGCGGACCTTTTCACCGGACGTGCTACCTTGTCCCAGACCTGCTGTTTTCAACTCTCTCTCTTTTCAGCACCTGCTGTCTCTAACTCTGAAGGATCGGCTATGAAAAGAAAACTGACATTTACTCCTGAGCTGTTGACCTGTTGCACCCTCTACAACCACTGTGATTATTATTATTTGACCCTGCTGGTCATCTATGAATGTGTGAACATCTTGGCCATGTACTGTTATAATCTCTACCCGGCACAGCCAGAAGAGGACTGGCCACCCCTCAGAGCTCAGTGCAGATGCTGCCTGTAATCGATGGCTTCTGGTTGGTGTATGTACGTATGGTCACTGTGGTGATGATGTCATTGATGCACTTATTTATGAAGCCAATGACTGATGTCCTAGCAAAACAGTCCTGTAGCTTAGCATCTGCTTCATCTGACCACCTTTTTATTGACCGAGTCAATGGTACTTCCTGCTTTCATTTTTGCTTGTAAGCAGGAGTCAGAAGAATATAATTATGGTCAGATTTGCCAAATGGAGGGTGAGGGAGAGCTTTGTACGCATCTCTGTGTGTGGAGTAAAGGTGGTCTAGAGTTTGTTTTCCCTCTGGTTTCACAATTAACATTCTGATATAAATTTCGTAAAACAGATGTACGTTTCCCTGCATTAAAGTCCCCGGCCACTAGGAGCGCCGCCTCTGGGTGAGTGTTTTCCTGTTTGCTTATGGCGGAAAGCAGCTCAATGAGTGCGGTTTTAGTGCCAGCATCCGTCTGTGGTGGTATGTAGACAGCTACGAAAAATACAGTTGAAAACATTTAGGTAGATAGTGTGGTCTTCAGTTCATTATGAGATACTCAACCTCAGGCGAGCACAACCTCTAGACTTCCTTATATATCATGCTCCAGCTGTTGATAATGTCGTCGTTCAGCCACGACTCCATGAAGAATAAGATATTACAGTTTTTAATTTCCCGTTGGTATTTTAATCTTCCTCGTAGGTCGTCGATTTTTATTTTCCAATGATTGCATGTTAGCTAGTTGAATGGAAGGCAGGGGGGAATTTATTCGATCGCCTACGAATTCTCAGAAGGCATCCCGACCTCTGTCCTCTTTTTCTCCGTCGTCTCTTCACCCACATGACTGGAGATTTGGGCCTGTTCTCGGGAAAGCAGTATGTCGTTCAAGCTTCTGCCAGTTTGTGGTGAGTACTCGCTGTTCTGATGTCTAGAAGTTATTTTTGGTCATAAGAGATGGTAGCAGCAACATCATGCACAAAATAAGTTGAAAAAAAAACAAGTTACAAGCAACACAATTATTTTTTTTTACATAAAAACACAATTGTTTAGGAGCACGTAAAACGTCCGCCATCTTGTCTTTTCAAATGTTTAATCTTTGGTCATGTCCTTTGTTACAACGAGGCATACCTGGGACTGGTAGAGAGGAAAGAACAACCAATCTCAACATCTTTATTTATTTTTAATCCCAGCCCCCGCCCCCGCAGGATGCTCGCTGCCTCTTGGTAGGTCATCATTGTAAATAATATTATACCTGGTTAAAGAAAGATTACATCTTACATTACCTTGAAAAAAGCAAGGTTTTCTTTGTGATCTGTTTGAGCAGGGTTCTGTTGTTTATTGCGATTGGATAATGTCAGTTCATTGATATAATTTTATGATGATAGTTATTGCTGAGGACTATTAGGAGTACCAGATGTTTGATCGAGCTAATGCATTAGATGAACATATTGAATATGTGGATGGGAATGTTGTCTACACGTCATGAATAAATGCAGACATGTAACATGTTTTATATTATTCAGTGTAACGTGAATTATGTTGAGTTCTCTTTGACATGCTGAATGGTGTTCAGAGAAAACATTAAAGCTACATTTAATTAGGGCCAAGTGGCATCTCGGTCTATTAGCTAACTGTTACACATGAAGGCATCTCTCGCTTTCTCTCCGTCTCTCACACACTCCAGTTCTCTCTCCATACACCCCTTCCTGTCTCTCTTGATGGAGATGACAGAACATAGGTGTGAAGGCTGAAGAGTAGACCTACGATGTCCATGTTGCTGGTAGTTGACAGTGTGGTCTGAATATAGTTATGAAACCCATGTTATTTCAGCCTCAGAATATAATTTCTTACTTATTTATTTTTAAAATGTGTTTTATATAATACTTTAAACCGTGGTTCACTTTAGATACAGGATAAATCAGATTTTATCTGATAGTTCAGTTCTGTGTAATCAGTCTAATGCTTCTATTGTCAGCCCTAATTGTCAGTTGATATTTATCTTCCTGGTGGTGATAGACATCATCAAATATCTTCCTGGTGGCGATAGACATCATCAAATATCTTCCTGGTGGCGATAGACATCATCAAATATCTTCCTGGTGGCGATAGACATCATCAAATATCTTCCTGGTGGTGATAGACATCATCAAATATCTTCCTGGTGGCGATAGACATCATCAAATATCTTCCTGGTGGCGATAGACATCATCAAATATCTTCCTGGTGGCGATAGACATCATCAAATATCTTCCTGGTGGCGATAGACATCATCAAATATCTTCCTGGTGGCGATAGACATCATCAAATATCTTCCTGGTGGCGATAGACATCATCAAATATCTTCCTGGTGGCGATAGACATCATCAAATATCTTCCTGGTGGCGATAGACATCATCAAATATCTTCCTGGTGGTGATAGACATCATCAAATATCTTCCTGGTGGCGATAGACATCATCAAATATCTTCCTGGTGGTGATAGACATCATCAAATATCTTCCTGGTGGTGATAGACATCATCAAATATCTTCCTGGTGACGATAGACATCATCAAATATCTTCCTAAGGCTATTGACATCATCAAATATCTTCCTGGTGGTGAAACATCATCAAATATCTTCCTGGTGGTGATAGACATTCAAATATCTTCCTGGTGGCGATAGACATCATCAAATATCTTCCTGGTGGCGATAGACATCATCAAATATCTTCCTGGTGGTGATAGACATCATCAAATATCTTCCTGGTGGCGATAGACATCATCAAATATCTTCCTGGTGGTGATAGACATCATCCAATCAGTGTCGTGAATAGACTGGAAGGCAATACTTTCCTTACTTCTTCCTCGTTGTGAAAATTAATGCAAAATGAGTCATTTCACAAAGACAATAGTGAACAGAGAAAACATTAAGGCTACTTACTACAACTGTATCATTTCTATTGCAAACCCCTCAGAGGTGTGTAGTGCTTTATGGAATTGCACGTTTCTATTGCTAAGCTCATTTGGCCCCAGACAATAATAATAATAGAACAATTCATTTGGAGGTGAGGTGTCTCGCTCATATTGACGATTCATTATGTGCGGGGAATACATTCATCAAAAGCTCTGATGATTATTAGGAGAGGAACAAGGACGAAATCAGTACAGTAGTGTACTCTACTACACTGTATTACATTGGACTCTACTGTATCTACTGTACTGTACTCTACTGTACACTACTGTATCTACTGTACTGTACTCTACTACACTGTATTACATTGGACTCTACTGTATCTACTGTACTGTACTCTACTGTACACTACTGTATCTACTGTACTGTACTCTACATTGGACTACTGTATCTACTGTACTGTACTCTACTGTACACTACTGTATCTACTGTACTGTACTCTACTACACTGTATTACATTGGACTCTACTGTATCTACTGTACTGTACTCTACTGTACACTACTGTATCTACTGTACTGTACTCTACTACACTATATCTACTGTACTGTACTCTACTACACTGTATTACACTGTATCTACTGTACTCTACTACACTATATCTACTATACTGTACTCTACTACACTGTATCTACTGTACTGTACTCTACTACACTGTATCTACTGTACTGTACTCTACTGCACTGTATTACACTGTATCTACTGTACTGTACTACACTGCACTACACTTTACTGTGATCTACTCTACTGTATCTACTGTACTGTACTCTACTACACTTTATTACACTGTATCTACTGTACTGTACTGTACTCTACCACACTGTTTTGTACTGGACTCTACTGTACTCTACTGTACTACACTGTATTACACTGTACTGTTATCTACTGTACAGAATCTTACTGTACAATACTATAATATACTATACAGTAAAAATAAACAACGTTATTTAACTATTTGCCTAACAAATTCGTATTTACAACGACGACCTACCTATATTATACCATACCATACTATACTATACAATACAACACTATACCATATTATACCATAATATACTGTACTATACTCTACTATACTATATCATAATATACCATACAATGCTATAATATACTATAGCATACTATACTATACTATACCGAGGTCTACTATACTATACCATAATATACCATACTATGCTACACTATACTTAGCTCTACTATGCCATAGTATACCATACTATGCTACACTATACTATAGCACACTCTACTATACTATACTGAGCTCTACTATACTGTACCATAATATACTATACTATACTATACTATACTATACTACTATACTATACTATACTATACTATACTGAGCTCTACTATACTACACCATAATATACCATGCTATGCTATACTATGCTATACTATACATTACTGAGCTCTACTATACTATACCATAATATACCATACAATGCTACCCTATACTATATCATACTCTACTATGCTATACTGAGTTCTACTATACTATACCATAATATACCATAATATGCTATAATATACCAAGCTATACTATACTATAACATACTGAGCTCTACTATACTATACCATAATATACCATACTATACTATACTATACTATACTATACTGAGCTCGACTATACTATACCATAATATACCATACTATGATATACTATACTATGCTATACTAAACTATACTATACTGAGCTCTACTATAATATACCATAATATACCATACTATACTATACTGTGCTCTACTATACTATACTATACTATACTATACTATACTATACTATACTGAGCTCTACTATAATAATAATAATAATAATAATATATGCAATTTAGCAGACGCTTTTATCCAAAGCGACTTACAGTCATGTGTGCATACATTCTACGTATGGGTGGTCCCGGAATCGAACCCACTATACCTAGCTCTACTATACTATACTTTACTATACTATACTATACTATACTATACTATACTATACTATACTATACTATACTATACTATACTGAGCTCTACTGTGCTGCTCTGCGCTGCGCTTGCCTCTGACTGTACATTACATTCTCCTGTCTCTAAGTCCCCCATAGTGGGTGATTTAGAGGGGTGCTGCAGCATCAAGCTAGGTATTAATGGTGTCTCTCAACCCTTTGTTATGGTGTCGGTGCGGGCCCAGGTGCAACGTGTCTGTCACCCTCTGCCATTAAAGTCATCATTTCCCCTCTAGTTTATTATCCAAGCCTGGCCTTCTGCGACGATACACATCAGATTCCCCGTTAGAAAACAGGTGACGGGAGGAAGAAATAGACCAGGGAAAATACAACAGAACGGAGACTTACGCAATATGTCAAAGTCAACACAGATGACTCAGTTGAGACGCGTTGTTAAGGGGACGTTTCGAATGGGAGAATCTGTCTTTTGTTTTGTTGTCTAAAACATACAGGAGTCAACGTCAACTGACATTCATTTTATGTTCTTTTCATTTTATGTTCTAAAGGAAAAGGACACGTTTTTTTAATTTTTTTATTTTTATTATTTAATAAAAAAATATTAAAAAAATACATAAGTATTTAAAGTAATTCTGTAGTGATTGTTTAGTGGCAAATAGTTATGCGAGGAGATGTGTACTGATAGTTCTTCATGGGCCCTGACTGATATCACTGATGACAACAGTTTGTGTAAAGCCACATGGTTTTGAACTGCTACATGGCATATTCATTTGATCATTCTGTCTTTTCCCTCCATTCTTCTTTTTCCTCGTGGTGTTGAATTAGTATTAGAACACCAGGTGTGTGTGTGTGTGTGTGTGTGTGTGTGTGTGTGTGTGTTTGCCTGGCTGTGAGTGTGTGTTGTCATAGTGTAGCTCAGAGATATTCAGGGTATCATGCTGAGCTTCATTTAGTCCCATGGTAACAGCTAATTCAAGTAAAATGGCATTGATAGTGTGTGGGCTTACTGCTTTTAACCCACATGTCACCTTATAGGGCTGCCTGCTGCTAAGGATGCATTTCCTACAGTAATGAACGCTTTTACGGTAATTAATGCTTTTACGGTAATGAATGCTTTTACAGTAATGAACGCTTTTACAGTAATGAACGCTTTTACAGTAATGAACGCTTTTACAGTAATGAACGCTTTTACGGTAATGAACGCTTTTACAGTAATGAACGCTTTTACAGTAATGAACGCTTTTACAGTAATGAACGCTTTTACAGTAATGAACGCTTTCACGGTAATGAACGCTTTTAAAGTAATGACCGCTTTTACAGTAGTGAACGCTTTTACAGTAATGAACGCTTTTACAGTAATGAACGCTTTTACAGTAATGAACGCTTTTACAGTAATGAACGCTTTTACGGTAATGAACACTTTCAAAATGACTGCATTGTGAGGAATGGGTGTACACGTTTTTACTTATTCTACAGTGTAACGGCTTTCGTGGTCGGATGAGGAAGAGTAGCCGGACCAAAGCGCGGCGTGGTAAAGTGTTCATGGTTATTTGTTGAACTGAACACTAATACAAAATAACAAGAGACTAAATGAAACCGAAACAGTCCTGTAAGGTGCAAATGCTAACCAGAAAATAACTACCCACAAAACCCATGTGGGAAAAAGCTACCTAAGTATGGTTCCCAATCAGAGACAACGATCGACAGCTGTCCCTGATTGAGAACCATACCCGGCCAAAAACATAGAAATAAAAAAACATAGAAAAATTAACATAGATTGCCCACCCAAATCACACCATGACCAAACCAAAATAGAGACATAAAAAGCTCTCTTACGGTCAGGGCGTGACATACAAAACGACTGATGGATCGTTATTCTGACGCATATTGACACCATTCTACACATCCAAAAATCCGTCCACAAATCTGGTTTTAAAACCAGTGTTTCTGGTTTTGGTTCCGCAAGTAACATAGAGAAAAATAACTATTTCCACGTTAGTCAGTATACATAGGATCAGTAGGGTTCAGTATATATAGGATCAGTTTATAGGATCAGTATGTATAGGATCAGTATGTATAGGATCAGTAGGTTCAGTATATATAGGATCAGTTTATAGGATCAGTATGTATAGGATCAGTATATATAGGATCAGTTTATAGGATCAGTATGTATAGGATCAGTATATATAGGATCAGTACCTATAGGATCAGTACATATATGATCAGTATATATAGGATCAGTACATATAGGATCAGTATATATATACATAGGATCAGTATATATAGGATCAGTATATATAGGATGAGTATATATATATATAGGATCAGTATATATAGGATCAGTATATATAGGATGAGTATATATATATATAGGATCAGTTTATAGGATCAGTTTATAGGATCAGTATGTATAGGATCAGTACATATAGGATCTGTACATATAGGATCAGTATATATAGGATCAGTATATATAGGATCAGTACATATAGGATGAGTATATATATACATAGGATCAGTATATATAGGATCAGTATATATAGGATGAGTATATATATATATAGGATCGGTTTATAGGATCAGTTTATAGGATCAGTATGTATAGGATCAGTACATATAGGATCTGTACATATAGGATCAGTATGTATAGGATCAGTACATATAGGATCTGTACATATAGGATCAGTATATATAGGATCAGTATATATAGGATCAGTACATATAGGATGAGTATATATATACATAGGATCAGTATATATAGGATCAGTATATATAGGATGAGTATATATATATAGGATCAGTTTATATGATCAGTTTATAGGATCAGTATGTATAGGATCAGTATACATATAGGATCAGTATATACAGGAACAGTATATATAGGATCAGTTTATATAAAGGATCAGTATATATATATATAGGATTAGTAGATATAGCATCAGAATATATATAGGATTTGTATATACAGGATCACTACATATAGGATCAGTATATATATAGGATCAATATATAGGATCAGTTTATAGGATCAGTATATATACAGGATCAGTATTTATAGGATCAGTATATACAGGATCAGTATATATAGGATCGGTATATACAGGATCAGTACTTATAGGATCAGTATATATACAATCAGTATATATAGGATCAGTAGGTTCAGTTCTTATAGGATCAGTATATATAGGATCAGTATATATAGGATCAGTATATATAGGATCAGTATATATAGGATCTGTACATATAGGATCAGTAGGTTCAGTTCTTATAGGATCAGTATATATAGGATCAGTATATATAGGATCAGTATATATAGGATCAGTAGGTTCAGTTCTTAAAGGATCAGTACTTATAGGATCAGTACATATAAAATCAGTACATATAGGATCAGTATATACAGGATCAGTACTTATAGGATCAGTATATATAGGATCAGTATATTCAGGATCAGTACTTATAGGATCAGTACATATACAATCAGTATATATAGGATCAGTATATATAGGATCAGTAGGTTCAGTTCTTAAAGGATCAGTATATATAGGATCAGTATATATAGGATCAGTATATATATATATATGATCAGTATATACAGGATCAGTACCTATAGGATCAGTATATACAGGATCAGTGTATATAGGATCAGTATATATAGGATCAGTAGGTTCAGTTCTTATAGGATCAGTATATATAGGATCAGTATATATAAGATCAGTATATATATATATATACAGGATCAGTATGTATTCAGGATCAGTATATATATATATATATATATATATATATGATCAGTATATACAGGATCAGTACCTATAGGATCAGTCAGTATACGTAAGATTATAATATATAGGACCACTATATATAGGATCAGTATATACAGGATCAGTATATATAGGATCAGTTTGTTCAGTTCTTATAGGATCAGTATTTATAGGATCAGTATATATAGGATCAGTATATACAGGATCAGTATATTTAAGATCAGTATATATAGGATCAGTAGGTTCAGTTCTTATACGATCAGTACATATAGGATCAGTATATACAGGATCAGTACCTATAGGATAAGTACGTATATATAGGATCAGTATATATAGGATCAGTATATATAGGATCAGTATATACAGGATCAGTATATTTAAGATCAGTATATATAGGATCAGTAGGTTCAGTTCTTATAGGATCAGTAGGTTCAGTTCTTATAGGATCAGTACATATAGGATCAGTATATATATAGGATCAGTAGGTTCAGTACTTATAGGATCAGTACATATAGGATCAGTATATATAGGATCAGTAGGTTCAGTTCTTATAGGATCAGTATATATAGGATCAGTATATATAGGATCAGTAGGTTTAGTTCTTATAGGATCAGTACATATAGGATCAGTATATATAGGATCAGTAGGTTTAGTTCTTATAGGATCAGTACATATAGGATCAGTATATACACTTTACTTTTTAAGTCAGCGCTACGTAACTGTAACCAATGGTAAAATTCTCCTGAACACCCCTCCCCCTCCCCTTCTGCCTCCTCCCTACCAAGACTAATCTGCTAACACCCCTCCCCTCCTACCTCCTCCCTACCAAGACTAATCTGCTAACACCCCTCCCCCCTCCTACCTCCTCCCTACCAAGACTAATCTGCTAACACCCCTCCCCCTCCTACCTCCTCCCTACCAAGACTAATCTGCTAACACCCCTCCCCCTCCTACCTCCTCCCTACCAAGACTAATCTGCTAACACCCCTCCCCCTCCTACCTCCTCCCTACCAAGACTAATCTGCTAACACCCCTCCCCCTCCTACCTCCTCCCTACCAAGACTAATCTGCTAACACCCCTCCCCTCCTACCTCCTCCCTACCAAGACTAATCTGCTAACACCCCTCCCCCCCTCCTACCTCCTCCCTACCAAGACTAATCTGCTAACACCCCTCCCCTCCTACCTCCTCCCTACCAAGACTAATCTGCTAACACCCCTCCCCCCTCCTACCTCCTCCCTACCAAGACTAATCTGCTAACACCCCTCCCCCCTACCTCCCCCTCCTCCCCCTCCTACCTCCTCCCTACCAAGACTAATCTGCTAACACCCCTCCCCTCCTACCTCCTCCCTACCAAGACTAATCTGCTAACACCCCTCCCCCTCCTACCTCCTCCCTACCAAGACTAATCTGCTAACACCCCTCCCCCCTCCTGCCTCCTCCCTACCAAGACTAATCTGCTAACACCCCTCCCCCTCCTGCCTCCTCCCTACCAAGACTAATCTGCTAACACCCCTCCCCCCTCCTGCCTCCTCCCTACCAAGACTAATCTGCTAACACCCCTCCCCTCCTACCTCCTCCCTACCAAGACTAATCTGCTAACACCCCTCCCCTCCTTCTGCCTCCTCCCTACCAAGACTAATCTGCTAACACCCCTCCCCTCCCTGCCTCCTCCCTACCAAGACTAATCCTAACACCCCTCCCCTCCTGCCTCCTCCCTACCAAGACTAATCTGCTAACACCCCTCCCCTCCCCTCCTCCCTACCAAGACTAATCTGCTAACACCCCCCCCTCCTCCTCCCTACCAAGACTAATCTGCTAACACCCCCCCTCCCCTCCTACCTCCTCCCTACCAAGACTAATCTGCTAACACCCCTCCTACCTCCCCTCTGCCTCCTCCCTACCAAGACTAATCTGCTAACACCCCTCCCCCCTACCTCCTCCCTACCCTCCCCTAACACCCCCCTCCTGCCTCCTCCCTACCAAGACTAATCTGCTAACACCCCACCCCTCCCCTCCTACCTCCTCCCTACCAAGACTAATCTGCTAACACCCCCTCCCCTCCTACCTCCTCCCTACCAAGACTAATCTGCTAACACCCCTCCCCTCCTACCTCCTCCCTACCAAGACTAATCTGCTAACACCCCTCCCCTCCTACCTCCTCCCTACCAAGACTAATCTGCTAACACCCCTCCCTCCTACCTCCTCCCTACCAAGACTAATCTGCTAACACCCCTCCCCTCCTACCTCCTCCCTACCAAGACTAATCTGCTAACACCCCTCCCCTCCTACCTCCTCCCCTACCAAGACTAATCTGCTAACACCCTAATCTGCTAACACC
Source organism: Oncorhynchus keta (assembly GCF_023373465.1). Classification (NCBI taxonomy): domain Eukaryota; kingdom Metazoa; phylum Chordata; class Actinopteri; order Salmoniformes; family Salmonidae; genus Oncorhynchus; species Oncorhynchus keta. The sequence goes on from NC_068424.1 coordinate 6,859,986, forward strand.
CCTCTCCCCTCCTACCTCCTCCCTACCAAGACTAATCTGCTAACACCCCTCCCCCCCCTCCTACCTCCTCCCTACCAAGACTAATCTGCTAACACCCCTCCTCCTACCTCCTCCCTACCAAGACTAATCTGCTAACACCCCTCCCCCTCCTACCTCCTCCCTACCAAGACTAATCTGCTAACACCTCCCCCCCTCCTCCCCCTACCAAGACTAATCCTACCTCCCTCCCTACCAAGACTAATCTGCTAACACCCCTCCCCCTCCTACCTCCTCCCTACCAAGACTAATCTGCTAACACCCCTCCCCTCCTACCTCCTCCCTACCAAGACTAATCTGCTAACACCCTCCCCCCCTCCTACCTCCTCCCTACCAAGACATCTGCTAACACCCTCCCCTCCTACCTCCTCCCTACCAAGACTAATCTGCTAACACCCTCCCCTCCCCCTCCCCCTCCTACCTCCTCCCTACCAAGACTAATCTGCTAACACCCCTCCTCCCCTCCTACCTCCTCCCTACCAAGACTAATCTGCTAACACCCCTCCCCCCTCCTACCTCCTCCCTACCAAGACTAATCTGCTAACACCCCTCCCCTCCTACCTCCTCCCTACCAAGACTAATCTGCTAACACCCCTCCCCTCCTGCCTCCTCCCCCCTCCTACCTCCTCCCTACCAAGACTAATCTGCTAACACCCCTCCCCTCCTACCTCCTCCCTACCAAGACTAATCTGCTAACACCCCTCCCCCTCCTACCTCCTCCCTACCAAGACTAATCTGCTAACACCCCTCCCCCCTCCTACCTCCTCCCTACCAAGACTAATCTGCTAACACCCCTCCCCCTCCTAACACCCCTCCCCCTCCTGCCTCCTCCCTACCAAGACTAATCTGCTAACACCCCTCCCCCTCCTACCTCCTCCCTACCAAGACTAATCTGCTAACACCCTCCCCTCCTACCTCCTCCCTACCAAGACTAATCTGCTAACACCCCTCCCCCTCCTCCCTCCTCCCTACCAAGACTAATCTGCTAACACCCCTCCCCTCCTACCTCCTCCCTACCAAGACTAATCTGCTAACACCCCTCCCCCTCCTACCTCCTCCCTACCAAGACTAATCTGCTAACACCCCTCCCCTCCTACCTCCTCCCTACCAAGACTAATCTGCTAACAGACCAAGACTAATCTGCTAACACCTCCTACCTCCTCCCTACCAAGACTAATCCTAACACCCCCTCCCCCTCCTCCTCCCTACCAAGACTAATCTGCTAACACCCCTCCCCTCCTACCTCCTCCCTACCAAGACTAATCTGCTAACACCCCCCCCCCCTCCTACCTCCTCCCTACCAAGACTAATCTGCTAAACACCTCCTCCCTCAGAAAGAAAGAGAAGCCCGACAGTGAGGTTTCATTACTTCCTTGAGGATAAAAGGCACAATTACAAAACCTTTATGTCTCCTCTCCTCTCCTCTCCCTCTCCTCTCCTCTCCTCTCCTCTCCTCTCCTCTCCTCTCCTCTCCTCTCCTCTCCTCTCCTCTCCTCTCCTCTCGTCTCGTCTCGTCTCCTCTCCGTCTCCTCTCTCGTCTCCTCTTGTCTCCTCTCCTCTCCCTCCTCTCCTCTCCTCTCCTCTCCTCTCCTCTCCTCTCCTCTCCTCTCCTCTCACTGCCGTCACCTCTCGTCTATTAAACATCTCTATAAGGGTTGCAGTTCTCCTCTCCTCTCCTCTCGTCTCGTCTCGTCTCGTCTCGTCTCGTCTCGTCTCGTCTCGTCTCCTCTCCTCTCCTCTCCTCTCTCGTTAAATGTGTATGGTCAGGGTGGTTATCTAGCAGATAAGTAGATAAGCTCAAGACAAAGAGGAAGATAAGAGGGCTATCGCTGCTCAGCTCCTCTCAGCTCCATGCTCCTAGCTGTAGTTACTGATGATATCAAATCCTCCTTTCATTTAGAGGAAAACACATGGCAGCAGTTTTTTTTTTATTCTTTCTTGATTCTTTATTGTCCTAATCCCATAGCGAGGGTATATTAGTGTCTATCTAGAGCCAGGAACTGAGGAGTGCAATATGGCCTGAGTGAACGTGTTAAACGACATAAGGTTAGGGACCCTTATTTTTATTTATTTATTTTGGGGGAACTCACAATGTACTGTTTTATAGTTAGAATCGTAGAATACACAAGGTGCAATTTTGAAGTGTGGTTGTTGCGTCAGCAGTTTCTCTCTCTCTTTTTTTTACGTCAGTTTAGCCATGTCGAAAAACATTTGTTTTTTGTAGATTTGTAAATTAGTCTAGCGAAGCTATTGATTTTTGTTTGTCACTCTCACTCAGACATCAAACTAACATGACATACAGTGCCTTCAGAAAGTACTCACACCCCTCTTGACCTGTTTCTAAATCATGTTGTGTACAGCCTACATTTCATATAAATTAGATTGGCCAAAATCTAAATTGCGATTTTTAACTCCAATATTATAATATGGCCTTTCTCTTGCATTTCAAAGACGATGAAAATAAACATGTTTTTGGAAACAACTGTTTTTTTTTGTTTGTATAATCTTTTATCTGATTTAATGTGTTCTAGTCTTCCACATTTATTTCATATTTCCACAAACTTCAAAGTATTTCCTTTCAAATGGTGTCAATAATATGCATATCATTGCTTCAGGTCCTGAGCTACAGGTGGTTAGATTTGGGTAAGTCATTTTCAAATCAAATCAAATGTGACACATTTTATTTGTCACATACACATGGTTAGCAGATGTTAATGCGAGTGTAGCGAAATGCTTGTGCTTCTAGTTCCGACAATGTAGTAATAACCAACAAGTAATCTAACTAACAATTCCAAAACTACTACCTTATAGACACAAGTGTAAAGGGATAAAGAATATGTACATAAAGATATATGAATGAGTGATGGTACAGAGCGGCATAGGCAAGATACAGTAGATGGTATTGAGTGCAGTATATACATATGAGATGAGTATGTAAACAAAGTGGCATAGTTAAAGTGGCTAGTGATACATGTATTACATAAGGATGCAGTAGATGATATAGAGTACAGTATATACATATGAGATGAGTATGTAAACAAAGTGGCATAGTTAAAGTGGCTAGTGATACATGTATTACATAAGGATGCAGTAGATGATATAGAGTACAGTATATACGTATACATATGAGATGAATAATGTAGGGTATGTAAACATTATATTAGGTAGCATTGTTTAAAGTGGCTAGTGATGTATTTTACACAATTTCCCATCAATTCCCATTATTAAAGTGGCTGGAGTTGAGTCAGTGTGTTGGCAGCAGCCACTCAATGTTAGTGGTGGCTGTTTAACAGTCTGATGGCCTTGAGATAGAAGCTGTTTTTCAGTCTCTCGGTCCCAGCTTTGATGCACCTGTACTGACCTCGCCTTCTGGATGATAGCGGGGTGAACAGGCAGTGGCTCGGGTGGTTGCTGTCCTTGATGATCTTCATGGCCTTCCTGTGACATCGGGTGGTGTAGGTGTCCTGGAGGGCAGGTAGTTTGCCCCCGGTGATACGTTGTGCAGACCTCACTACCCTCTGGAGAGCCTTACGGTTGTGGGCGGAGCAGTTGCCGTACCAGGCGGTGATACAGCCCGACAGGATGCTCTCGATTGTGCATCTGTAGAAGTTTGTGAGTGCTTTTGGTGACCAGCCAAATTTCTTCAGCCTCCTGAGGTTGAAGAGGCGCTGCTGCGCCTTCTTCACGATGCTGTCTGTGTGGGTGGACCAGTCAGTTTGTCTGTGATGTGTACGAAAATTGAAAAAAAGAATCCCAATCCTTAAATGAACAAGTCACATAATAAGATGGACTCCCTCGGTATGCAATAATAGTATATAACATGATATATTAATGACTGCCTCATCTCTCTACCCCAAACATACAATTATATGAAAGGTCCCTCAGGTCCCTCAGTCGAGCAGTACATTTCTAACATAGATTCAACCAAAAAGACCAGGGAGGTTTTCCAATGCCTCAAAAAAGAATGGCACCTATATATATATATATATATATATATATACATTGAATATCCCTTTGAGCATGGTCAAATTCTTAATTACACTTTGAATGGTGTGTCAGTTTATAGGATCAATACAATACACCCAGTCACTTTGAATGGTGTGTCAGTTTATAGGATCAATACAATACACCCAGTCACTTTGAATGGTGTGTCAGTTTATAGGATCAATACAATACACCCAGTCACTTTGAATGGTGTGTCAGTTTATAGGATCAATACAATACACCCAGTCACTTTGAATGGTGTGTCAGTTTATAGGATCAATACAATACACCCAGTCACTTTGAATGGTGTGTCAGTTTATAGGATCAATACAATACACCCAGTCACTTTGAATGGTGTGTCAGTTTATAGGATCAATACAATACACCCAGTCACTTTGAATGGTGTGTCAGTTTATAGGATCAATACAATACACCCAGTCACTTTGAATGGTGTGTCAGTTTATAGGATCAATACAATACACCCAGTCACTTTGAATGGTGTGTCAGTTTATAGGATCAATACAATACACCCAGTCACTTTGAATGGTGTGTCAGTTTATAGGATCAATACAATACACCCAGTCACTTTGAATGGTGTGTCAGTTTATAGGATCAATACAATACACCCAGTCACTTTGAATGGTATGTTAGTTTATAGGATCAATACAATACACCCAGTCACTTTGAATGGTGTGTCAGTTTATAGGATCATTACAAACAGTCACTTTGAATGGTATGTCAGTTTATAGGATCAATACAATACACCCAGTCACTTTGAATGGTGTGTCAGTTTATAGGATCAATACAATACACCCAGTCACTTTGAATGGTGTGTCAGTTTATAGGATCAATACAATACACCCAGTCACTTTGAATGGTGTGTCAGTTTATAGGATCAATACAATACACCCAGTCACTTTGAATGGTGTGTCAGTTTATAGGATCAATACAATACACCCAGTCACTTTGAATGGTATGTTAGTTTATAGGATCAATACAATACACCCAGTCACTTTGAATGGTATGTTAGTTTATAGGATCAATACAATACACCCAGTCACTTTGAATGGTATGTCAGTTTATAGGATCAATACAATACACCCAGTCACTTTGAATGGTATGTCAGTTTATAGGATCAATACAATACACCCAGTCACTTTGAATGGTGTGTCAGTTTATAGGATCAATACAATACACCCAGTCACTTTGAATGGTGTGTCAGTTTATAGGATCAATACAATACACCCAGTCACTTTGAATGGTGTGTCAGTTTATAGGATCAATACAATACACCCAGTCACTTTGAATGGTGTGTCAGTTTATAGGATCAATACAATACACCCAGTCACTTTGAATGGTGTGTCAGTTTATAGGATCAATACAATACACCCAGTCACTTTGAATGGTATGTTAGTTCATAGGATCAATACAATACACCTAGTCACTTTGAATGGTATGTTAGTTTATAGGATCAATACAAACAGTCACTTTGAATGGTATGTCAGTTTATAGGATCAATACAATACACCCAGTCACTTTGAATGGTATGTTAGTTTATAGGATCAATACAATACACCCAGTCACTTTGAATGGTATGTTAGTTTATAGGATCAATACAATACACCCAGTCACTTTGAATGGTATGTTAGTTTATAGGATCAATACAATACACCCAGTCACTTTGAATGGTATGTCAGTTTATAGGATCAATACAATACACCCAGTCACTTTGAATGGTGTGTCAGTTTATAGGATCAATACAATACACCCAGTCACTTTGAATGGTATGTTAGTTTATAGGATCAATACAATACACCCAGTCACTTTGAATGGTATGTTAGTTTATAGGATCAATACAATACACCCAGTCACTTTGAATGGTATGTCAGTTTATAGGATCAATACAAACAGTCACTTTGAATGGTATGTCAGTTTATAGGATCAATACAAACAGTCACTTTGACTGGGTTGCCGGAGAGGAAGGAAACCGCTCAGGGATTTAAAAATAAGGCCAATAGTGACTTTAAAACAGTCACAGAGTTTAATGGCTGTGATAGGAGAACACTGAGGATGGATCAATAACATTGTAATTACTCCACAATACTAACCTACATGACAAAATGAAAAGAAGGAAGTCTGTACAGAAGAACAGTATTCCAAAACATGCACTAACATAAGACACTAAAGTAATACTGCAAAAAAACGTGGCAAAGCAATTATCTTGTTGTCTTTAAAACAAAGTGTTATGTTCGAGGCAAATCCAACACAACACTTTACTAAGTATCAAACTCCATATTTTCAATTAGAGTGGTGGCTTCATAATGTTATGGTTATGTTTGTTATGGTTAAGGACTGGGGACTTTTCCAGGGGAAAAAAAGAAGTAGAATGACTCTAAGCACAGGCAAAATCGTAGAAGAAGAATTCATATTTCAGCAGGACAATATACTAAAACACAAGGCCAAATCTATGGCAATACCTGAAAATGGTTGTCTAGCAATGATTAACAACCAATATGACAGAGTTTGAAGAATTGTAAAAAGAACTATGGGAAAATGTTGCACAATCTAGTGTTAAACTCTTAGATACCCAGAAAGACTCACTGCTGTAAACACTGCCAAAGGTCATTCTACAAATTATTATTTTTAATTTTACTAGGCAAGTCAGTTTAAGAACAAATTATTATTTTCAATGACGGCCTAGGAACAGTGGGTTAACTGCCTGTTCAGGGGCAGAACGACAGGTTTGTACCTTGTCAGCTCGGGGATTTGAACTTGCAACCTTCCGGTTACTAGTCCAACACTCTTACCACTAGGCTACCCTGCTTTTTTTAATAAAATATTTCTCTATTTAATTTTCAATACATTTGTGAACAGTTCTAAAACATGTTTTCAATTTGTCATTATGGGGTATTGTGTGTAGATGGGTAAGGACAAAAATGATATTTTTAATCCATTTTGAATTCAGGCTGTAACACAACAAAATGTGTAATAAGTCAATAGATGTGAATAGTTTCTGAAGGCAGTGTATCAGCTCTATCTGTAAGCTTTGTGTCTCCACTGAATAACGTGTGAAAGTAGAAACATCTCCAAGACTGTTAACCAAATACTATATGCCTGCCTGTCTGCCGACTCTCTGCTGTACAGCTCTACAGCCTAGAGAGAGAGAGAGAGCGAGAGAGAGAGAAAGAAAGAAAGAAAGAGAGAGAGAGAGAGAGAGAGAGAGAGAGAGAGACAGAGAGACAGAGAGAAAGAGAGAGAGAGAGAGAGAGACAGAGAGATAGAGAGAAAGAGAGAGAGAGAGACAGAGAGATAGAGAGAAAGAAAGAAAGAAAAGAGAGAGAGAGAGAGAGAGAGAGAGAGAGAGAGAGAGAGAGAGAGAGAGAGAGAGAGAGAGAGAGAGAGAGAGAGAGAGAGAGAGAGAGAGAGAGAAAGAGAGAGACAGAGAGAAAGAGAGAGAGAGAGAGAGAGACAGAGAGATAGAGAGACAGAGAGATAATGAGAGAGAGAGAAAGAAAGAGAGAGAAAGAGAGAGAAAGAGAGAGAGAGAGACAGAGAGAGACAGAGAGAGAGTAAATTACCTGTAAAACTGCGACACCAAAATAACTATCCACGCCATGGCAAAATGAATAGAATTGCAAAAAATCAGTTATACAAATATCTTCTCTTCGCCCCATGACAAAATATGTTGAATTACATTAGACTTTAAAACTGACACATTTTCTCTGCCCACCATGGCAGAATGCATTAACTATAAACTCTTTGTTTTATCTCTGCCGTCAGTAGGGGGGCCACAAAATGTTTTTAATTTTAGCTTAGGGCCCCCAAAAGGCTAGGAAAAGCCATGGTTGGCTCAGTTCAATAGGAGAGCTCATCTTGCGAAAGCAGTGTTGATGTGTCCAGTTGTTTTATGATGATGTAAACTGGGCAAAGGGGAGTCATGTTTCATCCATCGAAGTTGAATTGTGCTTTTGATTAGGAAAAAGGCAAAAGTCTGTGGAACTTTCAATAAATTCCCAGGTTTTCCAGATATCAGGTTCACAGAATTCTTAAGCCTTTGATTGATGGTTCACAGAATTCTTAAGCCTTTGATTGATGGTTCACAGAATTCTTTATCCTTTGATTGATGGTTCACAGAATTCTTAATCCTTTGATTGATGGTTCACAGAATTCTTAAGCCTTTGATTGATGGTTCACAGAATTCTTAAGCCTTTGATTGATGGTTCACAGAATTCTTAAGCCTTTGATTGATGGTTCACAGAATTCTTAAGCCTTTGATTGATGGTTCACAGAATTCTTAAGCCCCGCCTTTGATTGATGGTTTCTGTGTGAATGTTCGGTGGGCTAATTGTACCCAGTGTTACCCCACACATCAATCAAGTTGTCGGGTGTTCATTGTTTCAATTAGAGTGCGAGAAGAATTAGAAAAGCAGAGATGGTGTTTTAAATTGATGGGTTGTTTTGGTTTCCACGGCAGCAGGGATAATATGGGAGGGGCCTCAGAACTGCTCATGGGAACTATTAAACACATTGCCATGTAGCAAATTTGAGCTTCACAGTTCACGAAACTCATGAATAACAAAATTAATATCACGTATAATGTTGCCTGCTCAGGCATAATACTGCAGAAACCATCAGATCCTTCATGTGTGGATCTATATAATCTTAACAAGGAGACCAAGCATCCTCACAGCTCCGGACTGAGGTAGCTCGGGCCTGAGGGGATGCTCGGGGAAAGACGGGTGGCTCAGGCGGCGCTGGGCAAACGGGTAGACCAAGCATCCTCACTCTCATTTTCATTGACATTTGAGTCATTTAACAGACACTCTTGTCCAGAGCGACTTACAGTCAGTGCATTCATCTTAAAATAGCTAGGAGGGACAAGCACATGTCACAGAAATAGTAAGTACAATTTTCCTTAATTAATTAGCTATCAGTACTGCAAGTTAGTTCATGAAAGGCTTTTATTTCATTGAGTATTTTTTTTTTTTTGGGGGGGGTGTATTCCACCATGTTGCTGCTGCTGTGTTCTCTTTCAACTGTTTGTGTTCCAGTAATCTGTATATCTCTTCAACATCATTAGATGAATGCTGTTATCTTTCTGTATTTTTGTAGTTTATAAATCGTTGGCTAGTTCAGTCAGTATTGTCAGTTATAGCTTTTTAGTTTGGCAGGCCATTTTTCTAATTAGAGTTTTGAAATGTTTTATATGTGCAATCAAACACTTAGTTTGGGTTTAGCATGTCAAGGACAAGCGAACCTGACCGGGATACAGTCGGTCAATTTAGACAGGGATTGGCAAGCATCGCGAGGGATAATTTTTTATTTTACCTTTATTTTACTAGGCAAGTCAGTTAAGAACAAAAACAGCCTAGGAACAGTGGGTTTAACTGCCTGTTCAGGGGAAGAACAACAGATTTGTACCTTGTCAGCTCGGGGATTTGAACTTGCAACCTTTCGGTAACTAGTCCAACGCTCTAACCACTAGGCCACCCTGCATACATTCCATGGAACGAATGAACCAGGACAAACGGGGCTGGAAGCTGTTGTGGTTCATTGAATGTCTAGCTATTTTCCACAGGGAATTCAACGGTCTACGTGATTAAGCAAGTAAGTAAAACATGTGTGTCAGTTCCCACTTCAGATCTTCAGTAAAAATGTGAATTCTCCAGGTGAGGAACCCAGCTCTCCCTCCTCTGGATCGGATTCCAGACAGCTTCCGTATCGTTCTGATTTGATGTGGTACTGCCAGCTGTATCAGCTGTACTTCCTTCCTGGCTCGTCTGCGCTACGATAACATTACCATGTTCAAAAAACAAATGTAGATCGGAGGTAAATCTTCCCACCAGTGTTTCTGGTCATGCCTACTACCTCTTTAGAGTTGATATTGACATAACATGTATTTCATTCATCTACAAGAAAGGAATATTTCAGTCTGGTTGTAATATTACAAAATAACAAAAGTATATCCAATAATGATCCAGAACTGTTTACGAGGACTAGGACAACTCTTTGTCCCCAACCTGGGACTTTGTTTAATAGGACTAGGACAACTCTTTGTCCCCAACCTGGGTCTTTGTTTAATAGGACAACTCTTTGTCCCCAACCTGGGTCTTTGTTTAATAGGACATCTCTTTGTCCCCAACCTGGGTCTTTGTTTAATAGGACTAGGACAACTCTTTGACCCCAACCTGGGTCTTTGTTTAATAGGACAACTCTTTGTCCCCAACCTGGGTCTTTGTTTAATAGGACAACTCTTTGTCCCCAACCTGGGTCTTTGTTTAATAGGACAACTCTTTGACCCCAACCTGGGTCTTTGTTTAATAGGACAACTCTTTGTCCCCAACCTGGGACTTTGTTTAATAGGACAACTCTTTGTCCCCAACCTGGGTCTTTGTTTAATAGGACAACTCTTTGTCCCCAACCTGGGTCTTTGTTTAATAGGACTAGGACAACTCTTTGACCCCAACCTGGGTCTTTGTTTAATAGGACAACTCTTTGTCCCCAACCTGGGTCTTTGTTTAATAGGACAACTCTTTGACCCCAACCTGGGACTTTGTTTAATAGGACAACTCTTTGTCCCCAACCTGGGTCTTTGTTTAATAGGACAACTCTTTGTCCCCAACCTGGGTCTTTGTTTAATAGGACAACTCTTTGTCCCCAACCTGGGTCTTTGTTTAATAGGACAACTCTTTGTCCCCAACCTGGGTCTTTGTTTAATAGGACAACTCTTTGTCCCCAACCTGGGTCTTTTGTCTGGACTAATTTTTCACCAAGTGCAATTGAATAACGCATTTGCTTCCCGGGCAGCAATTATTGAATGTGGTGATTTATAGCCATCTGTGACTCTAATGCTTGCTGATATGCATCTGCAACTCATCATAATTCATGTCCTTTTGTGTGGGGCATTTACCACTAAAGGGTTTGTTAGTCATTTTTGATCCTGGGTTAGGGTTAGAGTTAGGGTTAGGGAACATTGTATAAGGTCACCGTTTGTAAGGGTTTTCCTCTGGTGAAGGAGAGGCGGACGAAATGCAGCGTGGTGGTTATTCATGTTTAATATATAAAGACACTCTACATGAACAGACTAAACAAAACAAGAAAAGTTAAAACCTAAACAGTCCTATCTGGTGCAAACACAGAGACAGGAACAATCACCCACAAAACAGGCTACCTAAATATGGTTCCCAATCAGAGACAATGACTAACACCTGCCTCTGATTGAGAACCATATCAGGCCAAACATAGAAATAGACAAACCAGGCACACAACATGGAATGCCCACCCAGCTCACGTCCTGACCAACACTAAAACAAGGAAAACACATACGAACGATGGTCAGAACGTGACAGAACGTGATAGAACCCCCCCTCCCAAGGTGCGGACTCCGAACGCACAACCTAAACCTATAGGGGAGGGTCTGGGTGGGCATCTGTCCGCGGTGGCGGCTCTGGCGCTGGACGTGGACCCCACTCCATAATTGTCTTAGTCCACCTCCTTAGCGTCCCTGGAGTGGCGACCCTCGCCGCTAACCTTGCCCTAGGAAACCTAACAACGGGCCCCACTGAACTGAGGGGCAGCTCCGGACTGAGGTAGCTCGGGCCTGAGGGGAAGCTCGGGCCTGAGGGGAAGCTCGGGACTGAGGGGAAGCTCGGGACTGAGGGGAAGCTCGGCACTGAGGGGAAGCTCAGGCAGGTTAATGGATCTACCAGATCCTGGGCAGACTGGCGGCACTGGCGGCGCTGGGCAGACTGGCGGCACTGGCGGCGCCGGGCAGACTGGCGGCACTGGCGGCCCCGGGCAGACTGGCGGCACTGGCGGCCCCGGGCAGACTGGCGGTACTGGCGGCCCCGGGCAGACTGGCGGTACTGGCGGCCCCGGGCAGACTGGCGGCACTGGCGGCCCCGGGCAGACTGGCGGTACTGGCGGCCCCGGGCAGACTGGCGGCACTGGCGGCCCCGGGCAGACTGGCGGTACTGGCGGCCCCGGGCAGACTGGCGGCACTGGCGGCGCTGGGCAGACGGGTGGCTCAGGCGGCGCTGGGCAAACGGGTAGCTCAGACGGCGCTGGGCAGACGGGTAGCTCAGACGGCGCTGGGCAGACGGGTAGCTCAGACGGCGCTGGGCAGACGGGTAGCTCAGACGGCGCTGGGCAGACGGGTAGCTCAGACGACGCTGGAGAGGGGGGTTCTGGCGCCTCTGGAATGAGGGGCTCTGGCGCCTCTGGAATGAGGGGCTCTGGCGCCTCTGGAATGAGGGGCTCTGGCGCCTCTGGAATGAGGGGCTCTGGCGCCTCTGGAATGAGGGGCTCTGGCGCCTCTGGCGGGAGACTCCGGCTGCGCTGGAGAAGAGGAAGGCTCTGGCCGCCCTGGACAGAGAAGCTCTGGCGCCTCTGGACTGAGGGGCTCTGAGGGGAGTCCTGTGAATGTCCACAGTGTGAACTTGCGGTCGACAGATGGAACACAGAGAATAAAAGTAAGAATTGGAGGTTGGTTCAGTACATAGCTTTTTCTTTTAAAATATTGTTTGGTTATTCATGTGGGACTCCATCATTTGTAACATGTTTTAAGTAAATTACTTTTGGAAGCATTTATATGCTGAAGATGAAAAATAATATTTGGTGCATTTTTTTCCCCATCTTCCATCCAGTTCACTTTATTTGTATAATATATTACACTGGATATTTCTTGAATAAGTTCCTCCATTTTGTTTTTCCTCTAACTGTTTTTCCTCTAACTTACTCTGAGCCTCTATGGTACAGTTTGCATTGCTATTGGACTGTGCTGTTAGTCCCTCTATTTCCTTTGTTAATATGAACTATTTAAACCTAAATTGCTTTTGTAAATAAATGAGTATTGAATTGCATGGCCTCTAAAGGCACATTTAAAAGCGTCCCATACAATAAGGGGATCTGCTGTAGCTATATTATGTCGGAAAAAGTCAGTTAGAAATTCTTCTGTCGAGGTTAAAAACAAGTTCTCATCCAAAATACTTGTATTAAATTTCCAATCACCTCGCCTACATGGAAATTCTGTAAGAGTAATATATATGCCAACTTTTTTTGACTGTCCGACTGCATTCTGTCCCCTTTTCAACAGTTACTTAACTTTTCATGCCAGCGAGAAAGTAGTCAAGACGACTAGCTCGATTGAGCCTCCGCCATGTATATATCCAGTGGCTGTTCTAGCTTCTTCCCTGGACAACCCCCCTTCAGCCCCCCCAACAACAAAAAAGCACCATTCTGCAACAACTGTCATTTTTATTCAGACATTTGGAACAATTATAAATAAACAATCGTAACATTTAAAACTATACAAGTTTATATACAAATTAAAGACTCAGAAATTTACAAAATAAATGAATAGAACAAATAGAAACAAATTGTAGAATAGAAATACAAATAAAAAATATAATTGAGTTATTACCCCATTGCTAAACAAAAACCACACATATAAAAGTACATTTCACTAATCATATATCCCACAAATAGAGTAACGGACGTATATTATTACACACAAACTAAACTGCACAACAAACTGCACAACAAACTGCACAACAACTAACCCACTGGGAATGTGATGAAATAAATCAAATCTGAAATAAATCGTTCTCTCTACTATTATTCTGACATTTCACATTCTTAAACACAAAGTGGTGATCTTAACTGACCTATGACAGGGAATGTTTACTAGGTTTAAATGTCAGAAACTGTGAAACTGAGTTTAAATGTATTTGTCTAATGTGTATGTAAACTTCCGACTTGAACTGTACCTTTTTTTTTGTGCCAGCGCCCCATGTCACCTATGCCTAAATCAGGATATTAAAACCTCAATATATCCACCAGATCCAAAAGATCTATGATATTTGTGATTTCTTTAAGTGCATGAGGATGATATTTTGCAGTGTGATTTCTTTAAGTGCATGGCGGTGATATTTTGCAGTGTGATTTCTTTAAGTGCATGAGGATGATATTTTGCAGTGTGATTTCTTTAAATGCACGAGGATGATATTTTGCAGTGTGATTTCTTTAAATGCACGAGGATGATATTTTGCAGTGTGATTTCTTTAAGTGCATGAGGGTGATATTTTGCAGTGTGATTTCTTTAAGTGCATGGCGGTGATATTTTGCAGTGTGATTTCTTTAAGTGCATGAGGATGATATTTTGCAGTGTGATTTCTTTAAATGCACGAGGATGATATTTTGCAGTGTGATTTCTTTAAATGCACGAGGATGATATTTTGCAGTGTGATTTCTTTAAGTGCATGAGGGTGATATTTTGCAGTGTGATTTCTTTAAGTGCATGGCGGTGATATTTTGCAGTGTGATTTCTTTAAGTGCATGAGGATGATATTTTGCAGTGTGATTTCTTTAAACGAGATGATATTTTGCAGTGTGATTTCTTTCGAGGATGATATTTTGCAGTGTGATTTCTTTAAGTGCATGAGGGTGATATTTTGCAGTGTGATTTCTTTAAGTGCATGGCGGTGATATTTTGCAGTGTGATTTCTTTAAGTGCATGAGGATGACATTTTGCAGTGTGATTTCTTCTAAGTTCATGAGGATGATATTTTGCAGTGTGATTTCCTTTATGCTCTATTGAGGTATTTAAAACCATACTATAATCTCCCACCATAATAATAGAGTCTGGTATTGTTTGTAGGCTTGATCAATTATTATATATATTTTCATAGGATCATCATTATTTGTATCGTATTGATTCATATGTTTATGATCAAATAATATATTTAAAATAATCTGTTTAAACAATTTGCACATTTGGATTAAAATTGATAAATGAATACATCGTTTTTAGTTTCTTTGCCCATGGGAGAAGTATATTTTTTTTGCGCCCTCAGTCCTTTTTCCACATATCTTAAAAACGTCATACACACCTTTACAAAAAAAAAATGTTTGCCTAAAATGAGATCCAAATCTAACTGCCTGTAGCTCAGGACCTGAAGCAAGGATATGTATATTATTGAAACATTTTGAAAGGAAACACTTTGAAGTTTGTGGAAATGTGAAATGAATGTAGGTGAATATAGACATTAGATCTGGTAGAAGATAATACAAAGATAAACCCATGCATGTTTTGGGATTTATTTTTGAAATGCAAGCGAAAGGCCATAATGTATTATTCCAGTCCAGGAGCTATTTAGATTTTGGCCACGAGATGGCAGCAGTGTATGTGCAATGTTTTGGACTGATCTAATGAACCATTGCATTTTTGTTCAAGATTTTGTATCAAGACTGCCCAAATGTGCCTAATTGGTTTAGTAATAACTTTTCAAGTTAATAATTGTGTACTCTCCTCAAACAGTACCATGGTATTCTTTCACTGTAATAGCTACTGTAAATTGGACAGTGCAGTTAGATTAACAAGAATTTAAGCTTTCTGCCAATATCAGATTTGTTTATGTCCTGTCTTGTTTACTTACAACCTCATGCTAATTGCATTAGCCTACGTTAGCTCAACCGTCCCGTGGATGGGACACACCGCTTCTGTAGAGGTCTGAACTTTTTGAATGAGTTTCCCGTAAACAATAGATATATTATATATATTATATTATATTCCTTCTCTTTTTGCAGGTAAATTAGTGATCGTCTTTTCTTACTATCTGCTAAGACATTACATTTATAACTGGCTATACTTATTTCACCATAATGAGATACAAGTTTCAATTCTATTTGTCATAATATGTGTTTGTAAACTTACCATTAAAAAGTACCATAATGATTAAGTGTCTATATGGCTATACTTGATATTTGCATTGCTACTGCGTAAATGTTGTTCTCCACTATTCCACCTGTGAAAACCTTCCCCCATCCAAAATTGGATTGTCGTCCCAGTTACTGGCTGGCCACGCCTGTCCACCTGTATCCTAGGGCATTTAAGAGATTAGGACCCTTGCTTAAAAAGAAAGCCCTCACCTCGATTGCATTGTAAAATATATATATATATATATAAAAACAGAAATCCTTCATATCTTATTTTATTTCCACAATGAACAATTAACTAATAAAATGCATAGTAATGTAGGCAGTTCATACAAAGGAGTGTTACCTCTAACCAGGAGGCTTACCTCTAACCAGGAGGGTTACCTCTAACCAGGAGTGTTACCTCTAACCAGGAGTGTTACCTCTAACCAGGAGGGTTACCTCTAACCAGGATTGTTACCTCTAACCAGGGGTGTTACCTCTAACCAGGAGGCTTACCTCTAACCAGGAGGGTTACCTCTAACCAGGATTGTTACCTCTAACCAGGAGTGTTACCTCTAACCAGGAGGGTTACCTCTAACCAGGAGTGTTACCTCTAACCAGGAGTGTTACCTCTAACCAGGAGTGTTACCTCTAACCAGGAGGGTTACCTCTAACCAGGAGTGTTACCTCTAACCAGGATTTTTACCTCTAACCAGGAGTGTTACCTCTAACCAGGAGTGTTACCTCTAACCAGGAGGGTTACCTCTAACCAGGAGTGTTACCTCTAACCAGGAGGGTTACCTCTAACCAGGAGTGTTACCTCTAACCAGGAGGGTTACCTCTAACCAGGAGTGTTACCTCTAACCAGGAGGGTTACCTCTAACCAGGAGTGTTACCTCTAACCAGGAGTGTTACCTATAACCAGGAGGGTTACCTCTAACCAGGAGGGTTACCTCTAACCAGCATGGTTACCTCTAACCAGGAGGGTTACCTCTAACCAGGAGTGTTACCTCTAACCAGCATGGTTACCTCTAACCAGGAGGGTTACCTCTAACCAGGAGTGTTACCTCTAACCAGGAGGGTTACCTCTAACCAGGAGGGTTACCTCTAAC
This sequence comes from Oncorhynchus keta, assembly GCF_023373465.1. NCBI lineage: Eukaryota > Metazoa > Chordata > Actinopteri > Salmoniformes > Salmonidae > Oncorhynchus > Oncorhynchus keta. The sequence goes on from NC_068424.1 coordinate 6,876,815, forward strand.
CAGGAGTGTTACCTCTAACCAGGAGTGTTACCTCTAACCAGGATGGTTACCTCTAACAAGGATGGTTACCTCTAACCAGCATGGTTACTTCTAACCAGGAGGGTTACCTCTAAACAGGAGTGTTACCTCTAACCAGGAGGGTTACCTCTAACCAGGAGGGTTACCTCTAACCAGGATGGTTACCTCTAACCAGGAGTGGTACCTCTAACCAGGAGGGTTACCTCTAAACAGGAGTGTTACCTCTAACCAGGAGGGTTACCTCTAACCAGGAGTGTTACCTCTAACCAGGAGTGTTACCTCTAACCAGGAGGGTTACCTCTAACACACACACACACACACACACACACACACACACACACACACACACACACACACACACACACACACACACACACACACACACACACACACACACACACACACACACACACACACTGGTCCCCTGTTGTGATCGTTTCCCCCAAGCCTCTCGGTACAGTCAGATCTTTTGATTATTTTGCGTTGCCAGGGCCACAATAATTTGCCCCCTCTCTGATTGTCTGAGTGTGACCACCATCCCCGTGGGTTAACTGCACTTAGTGTTGCCAGCACTGCCGCTGCCTGGGTAAGGACACCACACCGGAATCCACCACACCGGCTCGGTACAAGATCGGCAAGGTTCTCATTAGCAGCTTGGAGAAATTCCTTGTGTATTATTATGCTCAGCCATCCAGGGGCTTTTGTAGGACCAACCCTGCCAGGCATCTTTAGAAGGCAGTGCTGCTGCCTCGGTCTCTGACCGCGTGTATCTCTCTGCCTCGGCTGTGCATAAACTACTTGCACTAGGCCTATAAAATAGATAAGGACTTATCCTTAGTGTGTGGGCCGCTCAGGTGTGTGGGACCGTTCCGTCATGATAGGACTATAAATAAATCAACTATATTTATCATTTATTTTAAATGTATATTCCATATTTGCCCCAAAATTGAAAGCTCTTTCACATCTCCTGCTCGCAGACACATCTCTGTAGCTCAGTTGGTAGAGCATGGCGCTTGTAACGCCAGGGTAGTGAGTTCAATTCCCGGGACCACCCATACGTAGAATGTATGCACACATGACTGTAAGTCGCTTTGGATAAAAGCGCCTGCTAAATGGCATATATTATTATATTATAGTTTTAAACTGACAGATTCAGAATGTTTGTATGATGTTACTTCGACTAAGGGGATATTTATGAACTTTTCCTATTTCGCCATGAGCCCCTTTCTGCCTCTTCCTCCTCCTCCTCCTACTTCCATCTTCCAGTCAAGTTCCTCTCTCGTAGCTCTGCAGATGTCCCTCAGTTCAGGCTGCTATTCGAGGTAGTGAACTTCAAGGTCGCGCTGATGACACATTTGGGTTTAAAGGTAATGAGTCTCCTCCCTCATTCCCTCAGTCCCTCTGTCCCTCATTCCCTCATTCACTCTGTCCCTCTGTCCCTCATTCCCTCTGTCCCTCTGTCCCTCATTCCCTCTGTCCCTCATTCCCTCATTCCCTCTGTCCCTCTGTCCCTCTGTCCCTCATTCACTCTGTCCCTCTGTCCCTCTGTCCCTCATTCACTCTGTCCCTCTGTCCCTCATTCCCTCATTCCCTCTGTCCCTCATTCACTCTGTCCCTCATTCCCTCTGTCCCTCTGTCCCTCATTCCCTCATTCCATCTGTCCCTCATTCCCTCATTCACTCTGTCCCTCTGTCCCTCATTCCCTCATTCCATCTGTCCCTCATTCCCTCATTCACTCTGTCCCTCTGTCCCTCATTCCCTCATTCCCTCAGTCCCTCTGTCCCTCATTCACTCTGTCCCTCTGTCCCTCATTCCCTCATTCACTCTGTCCCTCATTCCCTCATTCACTCTGTCCCTCTGTCCCTCATTCCCTCAGTCCCTCTGTCCCTCATTCCCTCAGTCCCTCTGTCCCTCATTCCCTCATTCCCTCAGTCCCTCTGTCCCTCATTCCCTCATTCCCTCTGTCCCTCTGTCCCTCTTCCCTCATTCCCTCTGTCCCTCATTCCCTCATTCCCTCTGTCCCTCTGTCCCTCAGTCCCTCTGTCCCTCATTCCCTCATTCCCTCATTCACTCTGTCCCTCTGTCCCTCATTCCCTCATTCACTCTGTCCCTCATTCCCTCATTCACTCTGTCCCTCTGTCCCTCATTCCCTCTGTCCCTCATTCCCTCATTCCCTCTGTCCCTCTGTCCCTCTGTCCCTCATTCCCTCTGTCCCTCATTCCCTCTGTCCCTCTGTCCCTCATTCCCTCTGTCCCTCATTCCCTCTGTCCCTCATTCCCTCTGTCCCTCTGTCCCTCATTCCATCTGTCCCTCATTCCCTCATTCCCTCTGTCCCTCTGTCCCTCATTCCCTCATTCCCTCTGTCCCTCATTCCCTCATTCCCTCATTCCCTCTGTCCCTCTGTCCCTCATTCCCTCTGTCCCTCATTCCCTCTGTCCCTCTGTCCCTCTGTCCCTCTGTCCCTCTCTCCCCTGTCCTCTCCCTCTGTCACATCAGAGGCTATCGCAGGCAGGGCAAGCGACAGGTCTAGGAGAAGATCACCAGCCCAAATGTCAGGCGCATTAATAAAGAATAATTAAATGCTGCATCAGGTAGACAGTTGGGTGGGCTGGCAGGCTCCAGGCTGCAGAGACCTGTGCCTTTGGTTCCGGCAGCAACTCAGGGTGCTGCTCTCGCTTGTCTGTCTGTCTGTTGTCTGAATGCCACATTGGTGAGAAAGGGCAATCGATAGTGCACGCCACGGCCAGCTAGCCCGCCAGCCACTGCAGAGCAGACCACACCTGCTCACAATTCATCTTAGGTCACTTACAGATTTGGTTGCTGAAAAAAGTGGAGGTAGTGGAGTGGAGTTGAGTGGGGGTAGTGGAGTGGAGTTGAGTGGGGGTAGTTGAGTGGAGTGGAGTGGAGGTAGTGGAGTGGAGGTAGTCGAGTGGAGTTGAGTGGGGGTAGTGGAGTGGAGTGGAGTTGAGTGGAGTGGGGGTAGTGGAGTGGAGTTGAGTGGGGGTAGTGGAGTGGAGTTGAGTGGGGGTAGTGGAGTGGAGTGGAGTTGAGTGGAGTGGAGGTAGTGGAGTGGAGTTGAGTGGGGGTAGTGGAGTGGAGTTGAGTGGAGGTAGTGGAGTTGAGTGAAGTGGAGGTAGTGGAGTGGAGTTGAGTGGAGTGGAGGTAGTGGAGTGGAGTTGAGTGGGGGTAGTGGAGTGGAGTTGAGTTGAGTGGAGTGGAGGTAGTGGAGTGGAGTTGAGTGGGGGTAGTGGAGTGGAGTTGAGTGGGGGTAGTGGAGTGGAAGGGAGTGGAGTGGAGTGGAGTTGAGTGGAGTGGAGGTAGTGGAGTGGAGTTGAGTGGAGATAGTTGAGTGGAGTTGAGTGGAGATAGTGGAGTGGAAGGGAGTGGAGTGGATGGGAGTGGAGTTGAGTGGAGGTAGTGGAGTGGAGTTGAGTGGAGGTAGTGGAGTGGAGTTGAGTGGAGGTAGTGGAGTGGAGTTGAGTGGAGTGGAGGTAGTGGAGTGGAGGTAGTGGAGTGGAGTGGAGTTGAGTTGGGGTAGTGGAGTGGAGTGGAGTTGAGTGGAGTGGGGGTAGTGGAGTGGAGTTGAGTGGGGGTAGTGGAGTGGAGTGGAGTTGAGTGGAGTGGGGGTAGTGGAGTGGAGTTGAGTGGGGGTAGTGGAGTGGAGTTGAGTGGAGGTAGTGGAGTTGAGTGAAGTGGAGGTAGTGGAGTGGAGTTGAGTGGAGTGGAGGTAGTGGAGTTGAGTGGAGTGGGGGTAGTCGAGTGGAGTTGAGTGGAGTGGAGGTAGTGGAGTGGAATTGAGTGGGGGTAGTGGAGTGGAGTTGAGTGGAGGTAGTGGAGTGGAGTTGAGTGGAGATAGTTGAGTGGAGTTGAGTGGAGATAGTGGAGTGGAAGGGAGTGGAGTGGATGGGAGTGGAGTGGAGTTGAGTGGGGGTAGTGGAGTGGAGTTGAGTGGGGGTAGTGGAGTGGAGTTGAGTTGAGTGGAGTGGAGGTAGTGGAGTGGAGTTGAGTGGAGATAGTTGAGTGGAGTTGAGTGGAGATAGTGGAGTGGAAGGGAGTGGAGTGGATGGGAGTGGAGTTGAGTGGAGGTAGTGGAGTGGAGTTGAGTGGAGGTAGTTGAGTGTAGGTAGTGGAGTGGAGTTGAGTGGGGGTAGTGGAGTGGAGTTGAGTGGAGGTGGTGGAGTGGAGTTGATTGGAGGTGGTGGAGTGGAGTTGAGTGGAGGTAGTGGAGTGGAGGAGAGGGGAGTGAGTGAGTGGAGGGGAGTGGAGGGGGAGTAGAGGGGAGTAGAGGGGAGTAGAGTGGAGGGGAGGTAGTGGAGTGGAAGAGAGGGGAGTGAGTGTGTGGAGTGGAGTGGAGGGGGAGTAGAGGGGAGTAGAGTGGAGGGGAGTAGAGTGGATGGGAGGTAGTGGAGTGGAAGAGAGGGGAGTGAGTGAGTGGAGGGAGTAGAGTGGAGGGGAGGTAGTGGAGTGGAGGAGAGGGGAGTGAGTGAGTGGAGGGAGTAGACTCCAAACACACAGAAAAGGCTCCTCTCCTTGATGTCACAAGTAATCTTGAAAGCTATCAGTTTGGTGTTTTCTGTAGTGACCTGAGTGAGAACTGTTTTACAGCATGCGATCGTAATGACTGCTCAGTTAAACGACCTGTCCTGATTTGTCAAAGATTGCTTGCTGAAAAACTTTAATTGGTAGCAAGCACACCCAATAAAGAAAATGACAATTAAAACAGATTTTAACAGGTTCAGTCCCTGCATCGACCGTGATCTGGCAGAGTTACTACACCTAAAGAACTTCATTTGAAAACTGCAATTTCCTTCTACTCGACAGTAAACTGGTCCTTCTGTAGCTCAGTTGGTAGAGCATGGCGCTTGTAACGCCAGGGTAGTGGGTTCGATCCCCGGGACCACCCATACGTAGACTGTATGCACACATGACTGTAAGTCGCTTTGGATAAAAGCATCTGCTAAATGGCATATATTATATTATTATATTATATATTATTAAACTGCGTAACTAAGTTTCGTATGTAATGTAATGGATCTACCTTTGTGAGTGTTTAATATTAGCCTGTCTTATTACTATAATTAACATATTCAGGCATGTTTTTTTTGTGTGTACTTTGTAGTTTCTATTGTATTCTATTGTATTGTTCTCAAAGTATTACCTAAGTATTTTATATTAACTAGCATGTTATATGTTATGTCGAATGTATAAAATCACATGTGAAACATACCGTATTTCAAGCACTAAGAGCAATAAAAATGGATTTAAAAAAGAACCCCATTCTGACACCTGGGACTATCAGGGGACCATAACAAAACGTCTCAACAACGTCCGAGAACCTTCCTTGGTGGACGTCCCCGGGACAAACTGGGACCTCGAAAATACCTCCAGTTGACCATGACATAACATCTCAAGAACGTTCAAAACGCGCTTTTTGGGGACGTTCCCGGGTCAAACCGGGAACTAGAAAATGTCCCCCAGAGACGCTTTGGGATCGTCACATGACGTTCTAAGAACTAGTAAAATAAAAGACCAGAGAAAGACTGCTGTTCTCTCAGAGGTCATGTGATGACCAGCCTCACGGCATCAACCCTTTTCACTTCTCATTTGTTATTCCTGTGAGTGAATAAATAACTTATAAATAACTGCATTGTGTGGCTCCTTACCACAAAAAAAATCAGTATGGCAAAAATAATCTCTGCTAATAAGGCCTTAAAAAATATTTTTTAGTGGAGAGAGAAGCTTGTGTGGTAGTAGAGTCTTCCAGTTTGGAAGATTAAAACCTCTAGTGACTCCCCATCCCGGGTCCGGGAGCGTAATCATCGACTGACACTAATTAGCATTACGCAACGGACATAAAAATTACTAGAAAATATTCCTTTTCATGAAAATCACAAGTGAAATATACTGAGACACAGCTTAGCCTTTTGTTAATCACCCTGTCATCTCAGATTTTCAAAATATGCTTTACAGCCAAAGAATTTGTGTAAGTTTATCGATAGCCTAGCATAGCATTTTGTCCAGCTAGCAGCAGGTATCTTGGTCACGGAAATCAGAAAAGCAATCAAATGAAATCGTTTACCTTTGATGAGCTTCGGATGTTTTCACTCACGAGACTCCCAGTTAGATAGCCAATGTTCCTTTTTTCCAAAAATATTATTTTTGTAGGCGAAATAGCTCCGTTTGTTCTTCACGTTTGGCTGAGAAATCACCCAGAAATTGCAGTCATGAAAACACCGAAAAATATTCTAAATTAGCTCCATAATATCGACAGAAACATGGCAAACGTTGTTTATAATCAATTCTCAAGGTGTTTTTCAAATATCTATTCGATAATATATCCACCGGGACAATTGTTTTTTTTCAGTAGGACCGATTGGAATAATAGCTACCTCTGTATTTTACGCGAGAATCACTCTGGGAGCCATCAGGTGACCAGTTGCGCAATGTAGCCGCCTACGGGTATTCTTCAACATAAATGCGTAAAACTACGTCACAATGCTGTAAACACCTTGGGGAATACTAAGAAAAAGTCATCTGGTTGATAGCCCATTCACTGCTCAATAGGGACACATTGGAACGCAGCCATTTCAAAACATGAGGCAATTCCGGATTGGATTTTTCTCAGTCTTTCGCCTGCAATATCAGTTCTGTTATACTCACAGACAATATTTTTACAGTTTTGGAAACTTTAGAGTGTTTTCTATCCTAAGCTGTCAATTATATGCATATTCAAGCATCTTGTCCTGAAAAAATATCCCGTTTACTACGGGAATGTTATTCTTCCAAAAATGAAAATACTGCCCCCTAGTCACAAAAGGTTTTAAGAATATTCCGACTATGAGGATAATTTCTCTGAGTCTGACAGTGAGTGGGAAGAAGAAGATGAGATTGACCCTCAGCCAACCCCAGGACCAGTCCGTCAGCAACCAGCTCATCAGCAGCCTGCAGGAGGAGAAATATGGATGTAACATTTTTTTGTTGTGATAAGGATGCAACCAGGGCCGACGTGGATGGTGATTACTCATCTGCAGAACAGTCTTCCTTTGAACTGTCCCAGACACCATCCAGAAAATCACTAATTCGGAGGCGTGTTTTTGGAGAGAGATGGGAGGAGACGGACCAAACTCATTTGCATGAGTACTTTGGAGTTAACCAGGGCCGATGCGGATGGTGGTTACTCATGTGCAGTCTTCTTTTGCAGTCTTCTTTTGAATTGTCCATCCCAGATAACATCTCGACTGGACTAATTTGGAGGGAAGGCGTGTTTTTGGAGAGAGATGGACCAATCTAATTTAGATGCATACTTTGCGGTTCTCATCCTTGCAGGTGTTTTCAGATCCAATGGGGGAATCCACATAATCCTCGTGGGATGCAGAAACTGGCAGAGAACTTTTCAGTGCAACAATGTCCCTGGAAAAACTACCACATTATTTCCAGGATTATTCACGTCGATAACAGAGACACCAAACCAGCTCGGCAGCAGAGACAAGGTAGCTGCAATCAGGTGAGTGTGGGACAAGTGGGTGGACCACCTTACCCTGTTTTACAACCCTGGGCCCAACGTTACTGTTGATGAGCAGCTTATGCCATTTAGGGGCCGCTGCCCCTTCAGGTAGTACATACTGTCTAAACCTGCAAAATATGGAATCAATATCTGGGCTGCCTGTGATGCTGCTTCATCATGTGAGTGGAACTTGCAATTGGATATCGGGAAGCCAGATGGAGGAGCCCCTGAGCAGAACCAAGGGATGCGGGTTGTCCTGGTCATGACACAGGGACTCCGTGACCACAACAACACATGCTATAACTTTTTTTTACATCGCACAAGCTGGGACAGGAGCTCCTCAAGAGTAACCTGATGATGGTAGGAACAGTACGAGAAAACAAGCCAGAGCTCCCACCTCAGCTGTTGAATACACGGAACAGGCCTTTCGATTCCTAAGTTTGTGTTCCCAACCTACACGTCTCTACTGACCTACATGCCAAGGAAAGGCAAAAATATGGTACTCATGAGTACGCTGCAAATGGATGGGAGAATCTGTGGCCAGGAACATTAAAAAACAGAAATTGTAATGGATTACAATGCCACAAAAGGAGGGTTGGACAATTTAGACAAACTGGTGACTGGCTACAACTGCAAAAGAAGATCCCTATGCTTGCCACTTGTGACATTCTTCAACATTTTGACATCTCGGCGTACAACGCGTTTGTCATCTGGATGGAGTTGAACCCAGATTGGAACAGAGGGAAGCTCTAGAGGAGATGGCCCTCTCTTGAGGAGCTGGGTAAGTCATTGGTAAGACCTTAAATCCAGAGGAGATGGCTCTTTCTCGAGAAGCTGAGCAAGGCATTGGTAAGACCTCAAATCCAGAGGAGATGGCTCTTTCTCCAGGAGCTGGGCAAGTCATTGGTAAGACCTCAAATCCAGAGGAGATGGCTCTTTCTCCAGGAGCTGGGCAAGTCATTGGTAAGACCTCAAATCCAGAGGAGGCAACATATCCCAAAGACCCTGACTTCTGCAGCCATCGTGAGGACGATTCAGGAGGAGGATGCTGGTGCCCCATACTCCTGACCTACAGAACCAACAACTCCAGTACAGGGAGTAAGTGTGAGTGATGTTGTTGCAGGTGTGTGTGTCTGACTCTCCTACCTTTGGCCTGCTGTAACTATATTCGTGAGTGAGATGTTAGTAAAATTCCTGAACTAAAAGTTTTCATCATTCTAGATCGCAGCCCGAAAGCAACAAGAAGAAACGCTTCAGTGTGTGGACCCAAAAAGGACAGGAAGACACATGCATCAAGTGCAAGAATCTACTTTGCAACACACACACAGGAAAACTTTGTCTCATGTGGTGTATAGAACAGCCTTAATATGTCTTCAATTGGACTCATCATTTCCATAAAATACTGTATGTAAAATGTGTCCTTCCAATTTGTTCAGTTCAAAGCAATAAACATCACAAGTGATGAAAACATTCTTTAATTTATTTATTATTTATTTATTTGTTCAAGATAAACATGATTTATTCCACCCGTGTCTTGATTATAATTGATTTTTGTTGACAAAAATCACATTTTATAAAAAAATAAAATAAAAAAAACAAATAGAGCTTTTATTGATAAATGTGATGTAGCAGAGGTAAGTGGCAAATATGAACCTGTATGCTGTCTGTATTGCTTGCAATAGATACAAGTCAGTTTCTAACTATGAAGTATTTCTATGTAAATTGTTATGGCTGTATTTTTGTATAAATACCAAATCATTTTGTGAGTCCACCAGATCCGTGAACATTGGGTGAATAACAAAAACATGAACACAATAGTTTCAAAAAGGGTTAAAAAATAATATTATAGAAAAAAAATGCAACGATTATTCATTGTTCTAAAACGCTCTGAGTCATTTGATAGCAAATCTCCTTAAAATGTAGAACTATTTGGGGATTTTTCTCCCCCTTTATCTCACAGAGGGATGTCCTGTGTGAATCTAAGTGTGCGTTCTCTAAGTGTGCGTTCTCTAATTCTCTCCTTCTCTCTTTCTTTCTCTCTCTCGGAGGACCTGAGCCCTAGGACCATGTCCCAGGACTACCTGACATGAGGACTCCTTGCTGTCCCCAGTCCACCTGGCCATGCTCCTGCTCCAGTTTCAACTGACCTGAGCCCTAGGACCGTGCCCCAGGACTACCTGACATGAAGGCTCCTTGCTGTCCCCAGTCCACCTGACTGTGCTGCTGCTCCAGTTTCAACTGTTCTGCCTTATTATTATTCGACCATGCTGGTCATTTATGAACATTTGAACATCTTGGTCATGTTCTGTTATAATCTCTACCCGGCACAGCCAGAAGAGGACTGGCCACCCCACATAGCCCGGTTCCTCTCTAGGTTTCTTCCTAGGTTTTGGCCTTTCTAGGGAGTTTTTCCTAGCCACCGTGCTTTTACACCTGCATTGTTTGCTGTTTGGGGTTTTAGGCTGGGTTTCTGTACAGCACTTTGAGATATCAGCTGATGTACGAAGGGCTATATAAATAAATTTGATTTGATTTGATTTGATGTAAAGGACTTTCAATTCCTTCTGAAAAAGGAATGCGGTGTTTGCAATTCATTTCTGTGATTTCATACCAGTCCTTAACAAGCTTTTAAAATGTCCTCCTCTGACATGATTGACATGCTAATATCTCCCTGGCAGTATGCTAATGGAGGCAGGTTGAGTGAGAGAAATAAGGGCATTGTTTCTGAGCTATAGGTTTAGGAAGCCAGCTCAAAGGTTCTTTGGGTTTAAACAGTGGATTAATACTCTCATCTCCGCTCTACAATGTGATCAGGGGTTTAAACAGTGGACTAACCCTCAGCTAGACTCTACAATGTGATCAGGGGTTTAAACAGTGGACTAACCCTCAGCTAGACTCTACAATGTGATCAGGGGTTTAAACAGTGGACTAACCCTCAGCTAGACTCTACAATGTGATCAGGGGTTTAAACAGTGGACTAACCCTCAGCTAGACTCTACAATGTGATCAGGGGTTTAAACAGTGGACTAACCCTCATCTAGACTCTACAATGTGATCAGGGTTTAAACAGTGGACTAACCCTCATCTAGACTCTACAATGTGATCAGGGGTTTAAACAGTGGACTAACCCTCATCTAGACTCTACAATGTGATCAGGGGTTTAAACAGTGGACTAACCCTCAGCTAGACTCTACAATGTGATCAGGGGTTTAAACAGTGGACTAACCCTCAGCTAGACTCTACAATGTGATCAGGGGTTTAAACAGTGGACTAACCCTCAGCTAGACTCTACAATGTGATCAGGGGTTTAAACAGTGGACTAACCCTCATCTAGACTCTACAATGTGATCAGGGGTTTAAACAGTGGACTAACCCTCATATAGACTCTACAATGTGATCAGGGGTTTAAACAGTGGACTAACCCTCATCTAGACTCTACAATGTGATCAGGGGTTTTAACAGTGGACTAACCTTCTCAGCTCTGCTCTACAAAATGATCTCTGGTAGTCAATTGTCTTGGTTCTTTGATTTCTCTGGTGTATGACAACATTTTGGTGTTTTTTAAAGTGTACATTGGAGAGACAACAGATGTTCTGAGTATTACTGAACGTCTCAAAGGACGGACGCACTAACGGTCCATTGGTTGGATAGGCTTGAAAGGAAAGGTGGAAGAAATATGTTGATGTTAAGATAAAACAAGCAAGTAACGTTATAGAAGTGGACATATTTTGAATGGTTAAAACGGGTTCTGTAAATTCAGGGATGTCAACGCCAGGTTGTTGAATTAGTAGACTGGATGGTACAAATCAGAGATGTCAACTTCTTTCACACCCTGATCTGTTTCACCTGTCCGTGTTATTGTCTCCACCCCCTCCAAATTTGCTCATTTTCCCCAATGTATTTATCCCTGTGTTTCTGGTCTCTCTGTGTAAGTTTGTCTTGTTTGTCCCAGTCAACCAGCGGTTTTCCCAGTTCTCCAGCTTTTGCTAATCTCCCTTTTCTAGTCCTCCCGGTTATGACCATTGCCTGTTTCTGGACTCTGCACCCGCCTGCCTGACCATCCTGTACCTCCTGGACTCTGAACTGGTTTTGACCATTGCCTGTTTCTGGACTCTGCACCCGCCTGCCTGACCATCCTGTACCTCCTGGACTCTGAACTGGTTTTGACCATTGCCTGTTTCTGGACTCTGCACCCGCCTGCCTGACCATCCTGTACCTCCTGGACTCTGAACTGGTTTTGACCATTGCCTGTTTCTGGACTCTGCACCCGCCTGCCTGACCATCCTGTACCTCCTGGACTCTGAACTGGTTTTGACCATTGCCTGTTTTTGGACTCTGCACCTGCCTGCCTGACCATCCTGTACCTCCTGGACTCTGAACTGGTTTGACCATTGCCTGTTTCTGGACTCTGCACCCGCCTGCCTGACCATCCTGTACCTCCTGGACTCTGAACTGGTTTTGACCATTGCCTGTTTCTGGACTCTGCACCCGCCTGCCTGACCATCCTGTACCTCCTGGACTCTGAACTGGTTTTGACCATTGCCTGTTTCTGGACTCTGCACCCGCCTGCCTGACCATCCTGTACCTCCTGGACTCTGAACTGGTTTTGACCATTGCCTGTTTCTGGACTCTGCACCCGCCTGCCTGACCATCCTGTACCTCCTGGACTCTGAACTGGTTTTGACCATTGCCTGTTTCTGGACTCTGCACCCGCCTGCCTGACCATCCTGTACCTCCTGGACTCTGAACTGGATTTGACCATTGCCTGTTTCTGGACTCTGCACCCGCCTGCCTGACCATCCTGTACCTCCTGGAATCTGAACTGGTTTTGGCCATTGCCTGTTTCTGGACTCTGCACCCGCATGCCTGATCATCCTGTACCTCCTGGACTCTGAACTGGTTTTGACCATTGCCTGTTTCTGGACTCTGCACCTGCCTGCCTGACCATCCTGTACCTCCTGGACTCTGAACTGGATTTGACCATTGCCTGTTTCTGGACTCTGCACCCGCCTGCCTGACCATCCTGTACCTCCTGGACTCTGAACTGGTTTTTACCATTGCCTGTTTCTGGACTCTGCACCCGCCTGCCTGACCATCCTGTACCTCCTGGACTCTGAACTGGTTTTGACCATTGCCTGTTTCTGGACTCTGCACCCGCCTGCCTGACCATCCTGTACCTCCTGGACTCTGAACTGGTTTTGACCATTGCCTGTTTCTGGACTCTGCACCCGCCTGCCTGACCATCCTGTACCTCCTGGACTCTGAACTGGTTTTGACCATTGCCTGTTTCTGGACTCTGCACCCGCCTGCCTGACCATCCTGTACCTCCTGGAATCTGAACTGGTTTTGACCATTGCCTGTTTCTGGACTCTGCACCCGCCTGCCTGATCATCCTGTACCTCCTGGACTCTGAACTGGTTTTGACCATTGCCTGTTTCTGGACTCTGCACCCGCCTGCCTGACCATCCTGTACCTCCTGGACTCTGAACTGGTTTGACCATTGCCTGTTTCTGGACTCTGCACCCGCCTGCCTGACCATCCTGTACCTCCTGGACTCTGAACTGGATTTGACCATTGCCTGTTTCTGGACTCTGCACCCGCCTGCCTGACCATCCTGTACCTCCTGGACTCTGAACTGGTTTTTACCATTGCCTGTTTCTGGACTCTGCACCCGCCTGCCTGACCATCCTGTACCTCCTGGACTCTGAACTGGTTTTGACCATTGCCTGTTTCTGGACTCTGCACCCGCCTGCCTGACCATCCTGTACCTCCTGGACTCTGAACTGGTTTTGACCATTGCCTGTTTCTGGACACTGCACCCGCCTGCCTGACCATCCTGTACCTCCTGGACTCTGAACTGGTCTTGACCATTGCCTGTTTCTGGACTCTGCACCCGCCTGCCTGACCATCCTGTACCTCCTGGACTCTGAACTGGTTTTGACCATTGCCTGTTTCTGGACTCTGCACCCGCCTGCCTGACCATCCTGTACCTCCTGGACTCTGAACTGGTTTTGACCATTGCCTGTTTCTGGACTCTGCACCCGCCTGCCTGACCATCCTGTACCTCCTGGACTCTGAACTGGTTTTGACCATTGCCTGTTTCTGGACACTGCACCCGCCTGCCTGACCATCCTGTACCTCCTGGACTCTGAACTGGTCTTGACCATTGCCTGTTTCTGGACTCTGCACCCGCCTGCCTGACCATCCTGTACCTCCTGGACTCTGAACTGGTTTTGACCATTGCCTGTTTCTGGACTCTGCACCCGCCTGCCTGACCATCCTGTACCTCCTGGACTCTGAACTGGTTTTGACCATTGCCTGTTTCTGGACTCTGCACCCGCCTGCCTGACCATCCTGTACCTCCTGGACTCTGAACTGGTTTTGACCATTGCATGTTTCTGGACTCTGCACCCGCCTGCCTGACCATCCTGTACCTCCTGGACTCTGAACTGGTTTTGACCATTGCCTGTTTCTGGACTCTGCACCCGCCTGCCTGACCATCCTGTACCTCCTGGACTCTGAACTGGTTTTGACCATTGCCTGTTTCTGGACTCTGCACCCGCCTGCCTGACCATCCTGTACCTCCTGGACTCTGAACTGGTTTTGACCTTTTGCCTTTTTCCATGACCATTCTCTTGCCTACTCCTTTATGGATCATTAAACATCTAAGACTCCAACAATCTGCCTCCTGTGTCTGCATCTGGGTCTCGCCTTGAGTTATCTCAGGTTGTTGGATTAGTAGTATTATATATTATATTATATTATTATATATATATATTATATATACTATATTAATAGTACTTGCCGGTACAGATCAGGGACACATTTCCAGCAGGAAGTCAACATCACGTTGTGTCAATCAATCAATCAATCAATCAATACACATCAGAAGGAAAAGTTGACATGAGTTTCATTGTTATTAATAACAGTTTAATTATATATATGTTGATGTACATACAGTTGAAGTTGGAAGTTTTACATAACCCATAGCCCAATACATTTAAACTAAGTTTTTCACAATTCCTGACATTTAATCCTCGTAAAAATTCCCTGTCTTAGATCAGTTAGGATCACCACATTATTTTAAGAATGTGAAATGTCAGAATAATATTAGAGAGAAGGATTTGTTTCCGCTTTGATATCTTTCATCACATTCCCTGTGGGTCTGTAACGTCTGTCGTCGGGAGAAGGAGAAGAGGACCAAGGTGCAGCGTGGTAGAAGGAGAAGGAGAAGAGGACCAAGGTGCAGCGTGGGAGAAGGAGAAGGAGAAGAGGACCAAGGTGCAGCGCGGTAACTATTCATAATGTGTTTAATAAATACGAACACTTGAACAAAAACAACAAACGAACAGAAAACAACTACCCACCAAACCCATGTGGGCAAGAGCTACCTAAGTATGGTTCTCAATCAGAGACAACGACAGACAGCTGTCCCTGATTGAGAACCATACCGCCAGAAAACTAAGAAATACAAAAACATAGAAAAAGGTGTTCCCACATATACTGAGCAGTTGTTGGCTGATTGTGGAGGCCAGGTCATCTGATGCAGACCTCCCTCACTCTCATGCTTGGTAAAATAGCCTTACACAGTCTGGAGGTGTGTTGGGTCATTGTCCGGTTGAAAAACAAATGATAGTCGCACTTAGCGCAAACCAGATGGGATAACGTATCTCTACAGAATGCTGTGGTAGCCATGCTCGTGAAGTGTGCCTTGAATTCTAAATAAATCACAGACCGTGTCACCAGCAAAGCACCCCCACACCATAACACCGCCTAATCCGTTCTTCACGGTGGGAACCACACACCGAATCTCACAAAGACATGGCAGTTGGAACCAAAAATATCCAATTTGGACTCCAGACCAAAGGACACATTTCCACCAGTCTAATGTTCATTGCTTGTGTTTTTTGGCCCAAGCAAGCCTCTTCTTATTATTGGTTTTCTTTAGTAATGGTTTCTTTTCAGCATATGACCATGAAGGCCTGATTCACACAGTCTCCTCTTAACTTCTTTGGGACTGAGGGGCAGTATCGAGTAGCTTGGATAAAAAGATGCCCAGAGTTAACTGCCTGCTACTCATGCCTAAAAGCTAGAATATGCATAGTATATTTGGATAGAAAACACTCTGAAGTCTCTAAAACTGTTTGAATGATGTCTGTGAGTATAACAGAACTCATATGGCAGGCAAAAACCAGGAAGTGGGACATCTGAGGTTTGTAGTTTTTCAAGTCATTACCTATCGAATATACAGTGTCTATGGGGTCATATTGTACTTCCTACGGCTTCCACAAGATGTCAACAGTCTTTAGAACCTTGTTTGAGGCTTCTACTATGAAGGGGGAGAGAAAGAGAGCTGTTTCAACCAGGTGTCATGCCATGAGCTAATCACGCACGGAATTTTCAGGTTGGTACATTATTGGAGTTTTATGTTAAAAACATCCTAAAGATTGATTCTATACATTGTTTGACATGTTTACACGAACTGTAGCAGAACGGGTTGACTTTTTGTCTGGACCTAAACGCGCAAACAAAAAGGAGGTATTTGGAGATAAATGATGGACTTTATCGAACAAAACATTTATTGTGGAACTAGAATTCCTGGGAGTGCATTCTGATGAAGATCATCAACGGTAAGTGAATATTTATAATGCTATTTCTGACTTCTGTTGACTCCACAACATGGCGGGTATCTGTATGGCTTGTTTTTGTGTCTGAGCGCTGTACTTAGATTATTGCATGGTGTGCTTTTTCAGTAAAGTTTTTTTGAAATCTGACACAGCGGTTGCATTAACCTCTCTAGGGTATGTTCTGGCCAACATCCAGTGAGATTACTCCCTCATTTATATAAAAAAAAGCAAGCCTGAAACCATTTGTAAAGACTGTTGAGATCTAGTGGAAGACATAGGAACGCAAATTGAGTCCTAAGTCAATGGATACTGTAATGGCATTGAATAGACTAGAAAACCAACAACAAAAAATACTTCCTGAATGGATTTTTCTCAGGTTTTCGACCCCCCAAATCAGTTCAGTTCTCTAATACTCACAGACACTAGTTTTCTATCCAAATCTACCATGCATATCATATCTTCTGGGACCGAGTAGCAGACCGTTTAATTTGGGCATGCTTTTCATCCAAAATTCTGAATGCTGCCTCCTACCCTAGAGAAGTTAAGGTGAAGTGGATCTAAAATTCCATGCATAACACTTGTATCTTTCAGCAATGTTTATTATGAGTATTTCTGTAAATTGATGTGGCTCTCCGCAAAATCACCAGATGTTTTGGAACTACTGAACACGCCAATGTAAACTGTGATTTTTGTATATAAATATGAAGTTTATCGAACAAAACATACATGTATTGTGTTACATAAAGTCCTGTGAGTGTCATCTGATGAAGATCATCGAAGGTTAGTGATTCATTTTATCTCTCTTTCTGCTTTTTGTAACTCCTCTCTTTGGCTGGAAAAATGGTGCAGACCTAACATAAACGTGCTGACTTGCTTTCGTCGTAAAGCCTTTTTGAAATCGGACACTGTGGCTGGATTTACAACAAATGTATCTTTAAAATGGTGTAAAATACTTGTATGTTTGAGGAATTTTAATTGTGGGATTTCTGTTGTTTTGAATTTGGCGCCCTGCAATTTCACTGGCTGTTGGCGAGGTGGGACGCTACCGTCCCTCATATCCCAGAGAGGTTAACTTCTTATAGTATAGGGGCTTGAGTCCCACTTGACCAAAAGCGGCAAATTCAAATAAAATTATATAAAAATGAAACGTTCATTAAATCATTAAATCACACATGTAAGATACTAAATTAATGCTACAATCGTTGTGAATCCAGCCAACATGTCAGATTTTAAAAAGGCTTTTCGGCAAAAGCATAATAAACTATTATCTTATGATAGCACAACAGTAAACAAAGAGAGTAGCATATTTCAACCCCCAGGAGCTAAAAAAAACGCAGAAATAAAATATAAAACATGCCTTACCTTTGACGAGCAACTTTTGTTGGCACTCCAATATGTCCCATAAACATCAAAATTGGTCCTTTTATTCGATTAAATCCGTCCATATATATCCAAAATGTCAATTTATTTGTCAATCTATTTGGCGCGTTTTATCCAGAACAAAACAGCTTCCAAATTGCACAACGTCACTACAAAATATCTCAAAAGTTTCCTGTAAACTTTGCCAAAACATTTCAAACTACTTTTGTAATACAACTTTAGGTATTTTTAAATGGTAATAATCAATCAAATCTGTTTTCAATAGAGGACGAGAGGAAACTAAAGCTAATTTTCAAGTCTTGGCCAACTCTCAACAGCGTTACCCTTTTACCAAGATGGCCGTACTTCTTCATTGCACAAACGAATAACCTCAACCAAATTCCAAAGACTGGTGACATCCAGTGGAAGCGGTAGGAACTGAAAACAGGTGCCTAAGAAATATCGTTTCCCAATGAGATTTCACTGAACAGACAGACCTCAAATTGTTTTTTTTCGAACGGTTAGTCCTCAGGGTTTTGCCTGCTACATAAGTTCTGTTATACTCACAGACATGATTCAAACAGTTTTAGAAACTTAAGAGTGTTTTCTATCCAAATAACATGCATATTTTATATTCTTGGCATGAGTAGCAGGAAGTTGAAATTGGGCATGCTATTTATCCAAAAGTGAAAATGCTGCCCCCTTATACCTTAAGAAGTTAATTTGATATATTTATTACTACCACTTTTTATCTTTTGAAATGGTCTGTCGAACATAAGGCCTATTTGAGTACCGGTGTCTTCCATAAGGCGTCTCTCTGGACATGTCCCTTTCTCCCAGTGACAAGGTTAATGGATCCCAGGACAGAGGGCAGTTATGGCTTCAGAGGTCTTTATGTTAAATCTTAATGTACTTAGTGTGCTGTTGCATCATTTAACACTCTGCCCTTGGTGCGTGTTCATCTATACACAATTCATAAGGGTTAAAGGTCATGGACTGACTGCACAGTGAATGAAAGTCATTGTGAGAGTGACTGCGAGAAAGAGAGATATAGCGAGAGAGAGCAGACCAAGTGCTCCCCTCCTCCTCCACCTTCTTCCTTCCTTTTCTGTCCCTCTGTCCCTCTGTCCCTGTCTCTGTCTCTGTCTCTCTGTCTCTCTGTCTCTCTGTCTCTCTGTCTCTCTCTCTCTCTCTCTCTCTCTCTCCATTTCCATCTCTCCCTCTGTGTCAATCTTCATCTCAATTCAATTCAATTCAATTCAATTCAATTCAAGGGCTTTATTGGCATGGGAAACATGTGTTAACATTGCCAAAGCAAGTGAGGTAGATAATATATAAATTGAATAGATAAAGTGAATTAAACAATACAAATTAACAGTAAACATTACACATACAGAAGTTTCAAAACAATAAAGACAATACAAATGTCATATTATACATATATACAGTGTTTTAACAATGTACAAATGGTAAAGGACACAAGATAAAATAAATAAGCATAAATATGGGTTGTATTTACAATGGTGTGTGTTCTTCAATGGTTGCCCTTTTCTTGTGGCAACAGGTCACACATCTTGCTGCTGTGATGGCACACTGTGGAATTTCACCCAGTAGATATGGGAGTTTTTCCAAATTGGATTTGTTTTCGAATTCTTAATCTCTCTCTCCCTCTGTGTCTCCATCTCTCTCTCTCTCCATCTCTCTCCAACCCAACTACATTATCCCCTCATCATTATTTTTTTGTGGCTCTTTTTTCACCCCATTGTCTCTACTTGCAACATAATCATCTGCACATCTATCACTCCAGTGTTAATGCTAAATCGTAATTATTTCGCCCCTATGGCCTATTTATGGCCTTTCCTCCCTAATCTACTACATTTGCACACACTGCACATAGATTTTTCTATTGTGTTATTGACTGTACGTTTGTTCATCCCATGTTAACTCTGTGTTGTTGTTTACTCCATGTGTAACTCTGTGTTGTTGTTTATTCCATGTGTAACTCTGTGTTGTTGTTTATTCCATGTGTAACTCTGTGTTGTTGTTTACTCTGTGTTGTTGTTTATCCCATGTGTAACTCTGTGTTGTTGTTTAACTCTGTGTTGTTGTTTTTTCCATGTGTAACTCTGTGTTGTTGTTTTTGTCGCACTGCTTTGTTTTATCTTTGGCCAGGTCGCAGTTGTAAATGAGAACTTGTTCTCAACCTCCTTACCTGGTTAAATAAAGGTGAAATAAAAACATTTAAAAAAAAAAAAATCTCCCTCTCTCCTCATCTCTCTCCATCTCTCTCTGTCTCTCCATCTCTCTCTGTCTCTCTCTCTCTCTCAATCTCTCTCTGTCTCTCCATCTCGCTCCATCTCTCTCCATCTCTCTCTGTCTCTCTCTCTCTCCATCTCGCTCCATCTCTCTCCATTTCTCTCTCTGTCTCTCTCTCTCTCTCCATCTCGCTCCATCTCTCTCCATTTCTCTCCATCTCTCTCCATCTCTCTCCATTTCTCCATCTCTCCATTTCTCTCTCTGTCTCCTCTCTCTCCATTTCTCTCTCCATCTCTCTCCATTTATCTCTCTGTCTCTCTCTCTCCATTTCTCTCTCATTTCTCCCTCTCTCTCTCCATCTCTCTCCATCTCTCTCTGTCTCTCTCTCTCTCCATCTCGCTCCATCTCTCTCCATTTCTCTCTCTGTCTCTCTCTCTCTCTCCATCTCGCTCCATCTCTCTCCATTTCTCTCTCTGTCTCTCTCTCTCTCTCCATTTCTCTCTCTGTCTCCCTCTCTCTCTCCATCTCGCTCCATCTCTCTCCATTTCTCTCTCTGTCTCTCTCTCTCTCTCTCTCTCCATTTCTCTCTCTGTCTCCCTCTCTCTCTCCATCTCGCTCCATCTCTCTCCATTTCTCTCTCTGTCTCTCTCTCTCTCTCCATTTCTCTCTCTGTCTCCCTCTCTCTCTCCATCTCGCTCCATCTCTCTCCATTTCTCTCTCTGTCTCTCTCTCCATCTCTCTCCATTTCTCTCTCTGTCTCTCTCTCTCTCCATCTCGCTCCATCTCTCTCCATTTCTCTCTCTAACTCTCATTTGATGGTAACTGCTATGGTTTGATTAATGAGAGGAGGGCCCAGCAGAGAATGAAAACATCTGCAACAGATGACTTATTACACAGCATATTAAATTATTCTATATTGTAAATGGTTCACTCAATGTACATGGACGGCCTGCCAACGGAGACGAAATGGAGAGCGAGAAAGAGAGGACGATAGAGAGATAGTTTCAGGAATCAGAGAGTCAGATGCAGACACGGGCAGGATAAGGTTCAGGGTCAGGGTCAGGGTCAGGGACAGGGTCAGGGTCAGGGTCAGGGTCAGGGTCAGGGTCAGGGACACGTTGAATAAACAATGGTTTAATAGTCCAAGGGACAAGAGACATGTCAAGCTAGGCAGGGGTCAATAATCCAGAGAAGGGGCAAGGGTACAGGTCGGCAGGCAGGCTCAGGGTCAGGGGCAGGCTCAGGGTCAGGGGCAGGCTCAGGGTCAGGGGCAGGCTCAGGGTCAGGCAGGTGGGTACAGAGACGGGACAGGCGAGGGTCAAAACCAGGCGGGCGAGAAAAAAAAGTGAGGCTGGGATAAAACAGGAGCTGACAGGGCAAACGCTGGTAAGTTTGACAAACAAGACGACTGGTGAACAGACAGAGAACACCAGAATATACACACTGGATAATGGGGAAGATGAGTGACACCTGGAGGGAGGTGGAGACAATCACATAGACAGGTGAAACAGATCAAGGTGTGACAGATAGATAGGGAGAGAGAACAAAGATAGAACAAGAGAGAACGAGAGAGAGGGAGAGAGAACAAAGAGAACGAGAGAGAACGAGAGAGAGGGAGAGAGAACAAAGAGAAGGAGAGAGAACAACGAGAGGGAGAGAGAACTTGAGAGAACATGAGAGAACGAGAGAGTGGGAGAGAGAACAAGAGAGAACGAGAGAGTGGGAGAGAGAACAAGAGAGAACGAGAGATAGGGAGAGAGAACAAAGAGAATGAGAGAGAACGAGAGAGAGGGAGAGAGAACAAAGAGAAGGAGAGAGAACAACGAGAGGGAGAGAACAAGAGAGAACAAGAGAGAACGAGAGAGTGGGAGAGAGAACAAATAGAGGGAGAGAGAACAACGAGATGGAGAGAGAACAACGAGATGGAGAGAGAACAACGAGAGGGAGAGAGAACAAAGAGAAGGAGAGAGAACAACGAGAGGGAGAGAACAAGAGAGAACAAGAGAGAATGAGAGAGTGGGAGAGAGAACAAATAGAGGGAGAGAGAACAACGAGATGGAGAGAGAACAACGAGATGGAGAGAGAACAACGAGAGGGAGAGAGAACAAGAGAGAACAAGAGAACAATAGAGAACGAGAGAGAGAGAACGAGAGAGAGAGAGAAGAGAGAGAGAGAGAGAGAGAGAGAGAGAGAGAGAGAGAGAGAGAGAGAGAGAGAGAGAGAGAGAGAGAGGGAAGGACCGAAAAGGAAGGAAGAAGAAGAAGGTGGAGGAGGGGAGCGCTTGGAGGAGAAAGGAAATTAGATGAAATACGTGACATTACTTACAATGCAGTTAGAGGGTAGAGAGTGTTATCGTTAAAATCCACTTTGTCATGATCGTCTACTGAGCGTACTGATGGTTTGTTGTTCACACACATTTGATTTTGGTGTTGAATACTAACGCTGACTACGCAGTCTGGTACCAGAGTACCAGAAAGGTGCACGTAGAAGACAGTCTAATCCCAGAGCTATGGTAATGTTTCGTAACTTCACTTTTACAAAAAAAAACACATCACTGTTGTTGTTTCTGTTTAGTTGCATACAGTCAGAACGTTGTGAATAACGGTGTTTATAGTGTATTCTTCTAGATCTGTTTGACAACAAATGCTATTTTGTTTGTTTGGCACATATAGAAATGCTTCAATTGTGTTAATACTAAAGATGTTTTGATGTTTCTATAGTTAAACTACTTATACAGATACTGTACGGTATGTTGTCAGTATCAGAGCTGTTCCCAGAGTGTAATACTGTATGTTGTCAGTATCAGAGCAGTTCCCAGAGTGTAATACTGTATGTTGTCAGTATCAGAGCAGTTCCCAGAGTGTAATACTGTATGTTGTCAGTATCAGAGCAGTTCCCAGAGTGTAATACTGTATGTTGTCAGTATCAGAGCAGTTCCCAGAGTGTAATACTGTATGTTGTCAGTATCAGAGCAGTTCCCAGAGTGTAATACTGTATGTTGTCAGTATCAGAGCAGTTCCCAGAGTGTAATACTGTATGTTGTCAGTATCAGAGCAGTTCCCAGAGTGTAATACTGTATGTTGTCAGTATCAGAGCAGTTCCCATGTTTATAATACCTGTATGTTGTCAGTATCAAAGCAGTTCCCAGAGTGTAATACTGTATGTTGTCAATATAAGCAGGTCCCAGAGTGTAATACTGTATGTTGTCAGTATCAGAGCTTTAGTGTAATTGTATGTTGTCAGTATCAGAGCAGTTCCCAGCGTGCAGTACTATCTCAGTATCAGAGCAGTTCCCAGAGTGTAATACTCATGTTTCAGTATCAGAGCAGTTCCCAGAGTGTAATACTGTATGTTGTCAGTATCAGAGCAGTTCCCAGAGTGTAATACTGTATGTTGTCAGTATCAGAGCAGTTCCCAGAGTGTAATACTGTATGTTGTCAGTATCAGAGCAGTTCCCAGAGTGTAATACTGTATGTTGTCAGTATCAGAGCAGTTCCCAGAGTGTAATACTGTATGTTGTCAGTATCAGAGCAGTTCCCAGAGTGTAATACTGTATGTTGTCAGTATCTCAGAGCAGTTCCCAGAGTGTAATACTGTATGTTGTCAGTATCAGAGCAGTTCCCAGAGTGTAATACTGTATGTTGTCAGTATCAGAGCAGTTCCCAGAGTGTAATACTGTATGTTGTCAGTATCAGAGCAGTTCCCAGAGTGTAATACTGTATGTTGTCAGTATCAGAGCAGTTCCCAGGGTGGAATTCTCTTGAATTGCTACTGCTGTACTGACCAATATGTTTTAACATAAGCCTTCTCCTAGTAATGAGGGCCACTACTCACGGTGTCCTAGTGAAAATGTCACCATTATGTTTATATACCCCTGTTAGAAAACCGCTCTGCTCTGTGTCACAATATAACCTCCCAGTTTGCAATGACTTAACAGTTTATGTACAGGTTTAATGAGCTCTCGGCCGTGGCGTGCAGTACTATCTCCATTAGGAGCCGTACCAGCGGTGTTATCATTTTACACAGGAGCAACATAGCACCAGATCATATCTATCTAAAAGCTGGCGAGTTCACGGCTCAAAATATAACATTTTACAAAGCTATGATAACACTGGTATACACTAGACGGCAGTATTAAAATATGCAGTACAAAAAAAGCGGGCTAATATACATCGGAATAAATGTTCTATTGAGTGCGATCTGATCTGAGCCCAGTATTTCTCTGATCTGAGCCCTGTTGTTTTGTTACATGATGTCAGGTCTGTATCTGAGCCTTTTCCATTTTGTTTTCTGAGCCTTCTCCATTGGCTCAGCCTTGTTCCACAGGCAGCTCAATCTGATCTATTTCCCCAATTATGGGAAAAAGAGCTGATCTGATTGGTCAATAGTCCCCACCCTCTAAATCCTAAAAACAAGATATCAATTAGCATAAGAAAATATTTGTTTAAAGGCAGCCAACGAGTCTCAGTTTGTGCTATTGTGTTAGATCTGAGCCTTGTTCGCGCCAATGTGCCCTGTCATTGTGTTAGATCTGATCTGAGCCTTGTTCTATTGAGTGCGATCTGATCTGAGCCTGATCTATTGAGTGAGATCTGATCTGAGCCCTGTTCTATTGAGTGAGATCTGATCTGAGCCCTGTTCTATTGAGTGAGATCTGATCTGAGCCTTGTTCCATTTTTTGATCTGATCTGATCCATGTTCCTCATCTGAGCCTTGTTCCATTGTTTTAGATCTGATCTGAGCCATGATCTATTGTGTTATACCTAATCTGAGCCGTGTTCCATTGTTTTAGATCTGATCTGAGCCATGATCTATTGTGTTATACCTAATCTGAGCCTTGTTCCATTGTTTTAGATCTGATCTGAGCCATGATCTATTGTGTTATACCTAATCTGAGCCATGTTCCATTGTTTTAGATCTGATCTGAGCCATGATCTATTGTGTTATACCTAATCTGAGCCGTGTTCCATTTGTTTTAGATCTGATCTGAGCCATGATCTATTGTGTTATACCTAATCTGAGCCGTGTTCCATTGTTTTAGATCTGATCTGAGCCATGATCTATTGTGTTATACCTAATCTGAGCCGTGTTCCATTGCATGGTACGACGTACTGAATAGTTTGTCTTTGTGTGGTCTTTACAAACAATCTGGTGCAAAGGGAGACATGGACATGGTCGATAGAGTACTATGTGCAGCACAGAGAGGGTTTGGCTGGAGTAATAGCACCAACAAAGTTGGGACCTATAATAATATAATAATAATAATATATGCCATTTAGCAGACGCTTTTATCCAAAGCGACTTACAGTCATGTGTGCATACATTCTACGTATGGGTGGTCCTGGGAATCAAACCCACTACCCTGGCATTACAAGCGCCATGCTCTACCAACTGAGCTACCAACTGAGCTACCTGGAATCGTTTTAACAAGATAAATGATTGTGCTATTTTGTCATAGTCAGGTGAGAGGATAATGGAATTATTTTGCACACAAAAATCATGTGACGAAGAAAACCGTTTTAGAAATACATAGATATCATTATCTTATTAATCTGAACAGCTTTTGTAGTTTGCAAACCACGCACTACTAGATCATGAGCAGCACTTGTATGTGTTCTCCAGTGGAGGCTCCTCAGAGGAGGAAGGGGAGGATCATCCTCCTCAGTGAATTGCATACAAATGTAAATAGTGAAACATTATAAAGGTTTTCATTTTTAGATACAAATATACTCACTATTTTAATTTCACCAAATAATTGATTGAAACACACTGTTTGCAATGAAGGTCTACAGTAGCCTCAACAGCACTCTGTAGGGTAGCACCATGGTGTAGCCGGAGGACAGCTAATTTCCGTCTTCCTCTGGGTATATTGACTTCAATACAAAACCTAGTAGGCTCGTGGTTCTCACCACATTCTATAGACTAACACAGTAGGTATGGCAACTTCCAGAGGACGTCCGCCAACCTATCAGAGCTCTTGCAGCATGAACTGACATATTGTCCACCCAATCAAAGGATCAGAAATGTAATCTAGTTCTGAAAGCATAAACTTCAGCCAGCTAGCATTGCAGTGCCTAAAATGTGGTGACTAGTTGACTCAAAGAGAGATAAAGACAATAGTTGAACAGTTTTGAACAAATTAATTTATAAAAAATGAAGGAGAAACAAGAGAGAAAGAACGAGAGAGAGAGAGAGATAAATGTAATATTTTTTTCCACTTTCATTTACTTAGCTAGCGAATACAGGTAGCTAGTTTAGCCTACTCAACCACCCGGCTCAAACAGAGAGGGATGCTATGTTACCTAGCTGGCTATGGCTATCCAACAGAGAGGGATGCTATGTTGGCTAGCTGGCTATGGCTATCCAACGGAGACGGTTGCTATGTTACCAAGCTAGCTATGGCTATCCAACAGAGAGGGATGCTATGTTGGCTAGCTGGCTATGGCTATCCAACAGAGACGGATGCTATGTTACCTAGCTAGCTATGGCTATCCAACACTGGAACTCTTTTAAGTCAAGGTTAACCTTGGATTTTATAAATGTGTTGCCTCCTTGGCCCACGGGTGTAACTGCTAAACTGCTTTCTGACTGTACACTGTACTGTGTGATTGTAGTGAGTTTACTAACGCGTTCTAGTTCTAGAAGCTATGTTGACTATGACGTTAGCTAATATGGTGACAACGATTTAGGCTGTATGTAGCGGTTAGCGGTTATGATATGAAGGCTTGAAAATTATTTTTGGTCTGGTCACAGACAGCTGATATGTTGTGCACTGAAGTCCACAAGCGAAGGTAAAAGGTGAGGAGGAGGAGAGCACATTGATTCCTCTAATTTCTCTCGACCTGTGTGCACCTACGTTGTAAACCTTCATTCATAGGCTAGGTTGTAGCAACCTCATATCATGTAGTAGCCTAAACCTATCGCTGTTACATTGAGCTGGGTGAATGGAATATGAATGTCAGTCATCCAATATGCTGTAATAGAAATAAGGCCCTGCTCATAAATAAATCGTTCTCCCTCATCTTAAATGTCACCAACCGCCACTGGTGTACTGCATGTGTTTATTTAGTAAGATCAAGATCTCCAAGTGAACAATGAATCATCAGATTGTACCTCCTTTTCCCTCTGCTCCTTTAGGAATGCAGGAGAGACAACGCTGCGGTGCCTAGCGGGTCTACCATGTCTTCAAAGGAGAGAGGAAGGATATCATAGACAGCACTGTTTCTTTTTTTTGACTGTTCCTTCAAAGGACATCCCTGCATTTGAAGCACGACATTGACTCACGTACTCCCTTCAGTCTTGAATCTTATCAACTTTTGATGTAATAGACCTTCAGTTAAAGTAAAGCTTGACGTTAAAGTTACATTATTCAACTGCTTTATATTAGTTATGATTGTGAGTGTAATTAAAAGTTTAAGGTGTCTTTCTGTTGATGCTATTCTAGTTGACAGAACAGCACGTTCTGGAGTCCTTGTCCAACGGCAACTTTAGTCACCCATTGTGTCAGAGCTCACCTTGTGCTGCCATAGCTACGCCCAAAAATAAGCTCCAAGGAAATGAGGAAAAAACAAGGTAATTATCAAGAGCTGTTTTCCTTTTTCCCGCTGAAACCGACAGTTAAGCTGCTAGAATTTCATCTCACTGGTGAAGTTTGTTTATAAAGTATATTGAGTTAAGGCCTCTTTTAGGCGGAAGTAACCTTCACATCACATGATGTGAAAAAAACTCTGTATTGTGTGAAGCGTGCGCATTGATGTCAACTGAGGACAATTTCAGGAAACTGCGTGAGAAAAGGATGCCACCCCCCTCCTCTCCAGGATTGGAAATTTGAATGACTTTTCTGACGTTTTTTTATTTTTTCATTAATTCATAAAGGTCTTTGAACATGGCAGGAAAACTTCCTAGTGTCTTCTATTTTGTGGCAATGTGATGTGTGAGACAAAATATATCTTCCAGTTCTGTCCAACCATATTATGTTTTCACTAAGGCTAAGATAATTTGACATGTTTCTGTCCAGTTTCATGTTACATTTACTTTTGCATTTCATGAAAAATATTGTGATTAAAAATGTGTACTCTCTGATACTTTACTTCAAATACTTCAACATAAATCTATGCTACAATTACAAAATATGCTCTCACTACCTGGTGGTCATTCCACCTGTCAATGACCCCTCACCCTTGACCTCTGTATCTACCCCCCCTCTACCTACATAGATAAGACCAAAGACAGTACAGTATGAAGAAAGGCAGAAACTCCTTCTCCAATAGAAATTGCTGATCACTCTTGTAGGTGATGTCATGACGACTTTGGCTAGCTGAGCTCCTGCGCAGAAACATGTTATCTATCGGATCTAACGGTCGTCTAGCGTTACTGTGCTGGCTGTAAAATCAAAGGCCCTCCCTCCGATATTAATTAGATTTTGCCCGAAAAATGTCCACGTTCACAAGGTTGGTGTAATGGCAAGTTCAAGTCCTTAATACATTGGCTCGAATCGAATGTTGTTAAGCCTTTAGATTTCAAGAAAATTATTAACTCCGGTAGAATTGTTTCACTTCTCTGACTGACGTCTCAAACCCCAAACCCGGCCTGGTCTGCTTGGTGCCTGGTCTGCAAACTGCCTGGTCTGCTTGGTGCCTGGTCTGCAAACTGCCTGGTCTGCTTGGTGCCTCGTCTGCAAACTGCCTGGTCTGCTTGGTGCCTGGTCTGCAAACTGCCTGGTCTGCAAACTGCCTGGTCTGCTTGGTGCCTGGTCTGCAAACTGCCTGGTCTGCTTGGTGCCTGGTCTGCAAACTGCCTGGTCTGCTTGGTGCCTGGTCTGCAAACTGCCTGGTCTGCTTGGTGCCTGGTCTGCAAACTGCCTGGTCTGCTTGGTGCCTGGTCTGCAAACTGCCTGTTCTTCTTGGTGCCTGGTCTGCAAACTGCCTGGTCTGCTTGGTGCCTGGTCTGCAAACTGCCTGGTCTGCTTGGTGCCTGGTCTGCAAACTGCCTGGTCTGCAAACTGCCTGGTCTGCTTGGTGCCTGGTCTGCAAACTGCCTGGTCTGCTTGGTGCCTGGTCTGCAAACTGCCTGGTCTGCTTGGTCCCTGGTCTGCAAACTGCCTGGTCTGCTTGGTGCCTGGTCTGCAAACTGCCTGGTCTGCTTGGTGCCTGGTCTGCTTGGTGCCTGGTCTGCAAACTGCCTGGTCTGCTTGGTGCCTGGTCTGCAAACTGCCTGGTCTGCTTGGTGCCTGGTCTGCAAACTGCCTGGTCTGTTGGTGCCTGAGTTCTGCAAACTGCCTGGTCTGCTTGGTGCCTGGTCTGCAAACTGCCTGGTCTCATTCACAGGTGCCTGGTCTGGAAACTGCCTGGTCTGCTTGGTCCCTCGTCTGCAAACTGCCTGGTCTGCTTGGTGCCTGGTCTGCAAACTGCCTGGTCTGCAAACATCCCTGGTATCATTGGTGCCTGGTCTGCAAACTGCCTGGTCTGCTTGGTGCCTGGTCTCCCAAACTGTATCATTGGGTGATTGGTGCCTGGTCGCAAACTGCCAGATCTGCTGAGCCATCCCAAAGGTATCATTCAAAGGTGATTGGTCTGGATGGTGCCTGGTCTGATCTATGCTGAGTTTCTCAAAGGTAATCATCGCAATGTTGATTGCCTCTGGAGGAAAGGATGTGATGTGAGCCCCCAAAGGTATCATTCAGGTGGGTCACGGAGGAACGAGGATGGAGTTCTGAGCCATCCCAAAGGTATCAGCAAAGGTGATTGGACGGGGGAAACGAGGATCAGATCTATGCTGAGCCATCCCAAAGGTATCATTCAAAGGTGATTGGACGGAGGAACGAGGATCAGATCTATGCTGAGCCATCCCAAAGGTATCATTCAAAGGTGATTGGACGGAGGAACGAGGATCAGATCTATGCTGAGCCATCCCAAAGGTATCATTCAAAGGTGATTGGACGGAGGAACGAGGATCAGATCTATGCTGAGCCATCCCAAAGGTATCATTCAAAGGTGATTGGACGGAGGAACGAGGATCAGATCTATGCTGAGCCATCCCAAAGGTATCATTCAAAGGTGATTGGACGGAGGAACGAGGATCAGATCTATGCTGAGCCATCCCAAAGGTATCATTCAAAGGTGATTGGACGGAGGAACGAGGATCAGATCTATGCAAACTTTACTTGAAAATCGCACAGAACATCACAACCGTGTTATTTTTGTCCGACTGTTGTATGTGACAGCTTTATAAACATGTTCTACAGTAAGTAAAGGTGTCATGTGACCATTGATTAAGCATCTCAGTAGTAGTCTAACTTTTCATACACAGTAATACTTTCACTCTGAATGGACTCTTTAAACAGCACGGTCCACTAGTACGGACTACTCGTAAGTCGATGAATCACCGCTGAGCTCTCTGTTTAATGTACTCTGAGTGTTTCTCTGAAGTGTCTGTGTTGAATATGGTCGATAGCTTTAAAAGCAGCGTGAGGAGATTATCCTTGAGCTGCAGTAAACAGACAGACAGACAGACAGAGAGAAAGGGAACAGACGCAAGCCGTCGCGTTACTCCTGGAGATGTTGTCATTATATACTACAAAAGACGGGCGTTTGGATGAGACTGTCCCACTAATCTTCATTTAGCACATTTAGGATTAAAGACAATACTCATCCCATTGTTTTCCTCATCATCTAGGCACAATATGCCTTGTTGTGTTGAGGCTGTAATTGAGATGTATAACAGTGGCGAGAACTCTGTGTACTTGGGTTTTGAGGCTCAGGGGTACGTTTGTGTACGTTTGTGTGTGTGTGTGGGGACGTAGATGTGTATACCTGTATGTGTGTGTGTGTGTGTGTGTGTGTGTGTGTGTGTGTGTGTGTGTGTGTGTGTGTGTGTGTGTGTGTGTGTGTGTGTGTGTGTGTGTGTGTGTGTGTGTGTGTGTGTGTGTGTGTGTGTGTGTGTGTGTGGGTGCAGACGTAGACGTGTATACCTGTATGTGTGTGTGTGTGTGTGTGTGTTGCTACAGCACCTTGTGTTATTAATCCCATCATAATGGCCTGCCCTGCATTCTCCTACACAGGACGACATGTTTAAAAAATAAGAACAATCTTGCTGACAAGACAACACCTGTCTTTGTCTGTGACACTGGAGCCAATTATATTGCATTGAGAAAAGGTCATACCTGCTATGATTCTCAATTAGGCTGCTATTGAATAAACAGAGGTGGTTGTCACAGACTGTCCAGAGTCACCCAACGATCATATGGAATGAATGTAATGGGGTTTAATGGTACAGACCACCGCCCGGCGACCACACACACACACACACACACACACACACACACACACACACACACACACACACACACACACACACACACAACAAACCTCGCACACACACACACACACACACACACACACACACACACACACACACACACACACACACACACACACACACACACAGATCAGCAACAGAGCTTTACAACTGGCTACCCAGCTAGTGCAGTCGTTAGCCAATCTGACGCGGAAGCACAGATTAACTAGTACATAGTTGGGGCTACCTAAGCAAGCAGACACTGAGCATGTTTTACAGGCTTCCGTCATCGTCAATGACGATGAAATACACATCTACTCAGCCATGTAATTAAGATAGCGAGTGAAGCTGTGCAAACACAACTCAGTGTAGACTGAGACAATCTAGGCGTGTTTCCATCAATATTCTAGCTGTCACGTTCTGACCATAGTTTCTGTTATTTTATCTTTGTTTTAGTATGGTCAGGGTGTGAGTTGGGGTGGGCAGTCTATGTTTGTTTTTCTATGTTGGTTTTTGAGTTCGGCCTAGTATGGTTCTCAATCAGAGGCAGCTGTCAATTGTTGTCCCTGATTGAGAATCATACTTAGGTAGCCTGGGTTTCAGTTTTGGGTTGTGGGTGTTTGTCTTCTGTGTCAGTGTTTGTCGCCACACGGGACTGTTTCGTTCATTTCACGTTTATTGTTTTGTATTTTGTAGTGTTCAGTATATGTTTTAAAATAAACATTCTGGACACTTACCACGCTGCGTTTTGGTCCTCCGATCCTTCTCGCTTCTCCTCCTCAGAAGAGGAGGACGAGGTTCGATACACTAGCCTGACTGTGTCTATCTGACTGTGTCTATCTGACTGTGTCTACCTGACTGTGTCTACCTGACTGTGTCTATCTGACTGTGTCTACCTGACTGTGTCTGACTGTGTCTACCTGACTGTGTCTATCTGACTGTGTCTACCTGACTGTGTCTGACTGTGTCTACCTGACTGTGGCTGACTGTGTCTACCTGACTGTGTCTATCTGACTGTGTCTACCTGACTGTGTCTACCTGACTGTGTCTATCTGACTGTGTCTACCTGACTGTGTCTGACTGTGTCTACCTGACTGTGGCTGACTGTGTCTACCTGACTGTGTCTGACTGTGTCTACCTGACTATGTCTACCTGACTGTGTCTACCTGACTGTGTCTGACTGTGTCTACCTGACTGTGTCTACCTGACTGTGTCTACCTGACTGTGTCTACCTGACTGTGTCTGACTGTGTCTATCTGACTGTGTCTACCTGACTGTGTCTACCTGACTGTGTCTACCTGACTGTGTCTACCTGACTGTGTCTACCTGACTGTGTCTACCTGACTGTGGCTGACTGTGTCTGTCTGACTGTGTCTATCTGACTGTGTCTATCTGACTGTGTCTTAATGATTTCATAGTAAAGGCTTTCATTGACTGATTGACATGGTATTCTGCTACACTAATCTGGCGTACCCACTTCCTCCTCTTCACAGCTCAAGTTGGTTTTATGAACCATTTTGATACTATTTTGTCTTGTCAAATGGCACAATATTCTCTTTTTTTACATTTTTAAATTTGACCTTTTTATTTAACCAGGTGGGCCAGTCGAGAACAAGTTCTCCAACTGCGACCTGCCAAGATAAAGCAACTGCGACCTGGCCAAGATAAAGCAACTGCGACCTGGCCAAGATAAAGCAACTGCGACCTGGCCAAGATAAAGCAACTGCGACCTGGCCAAGATAAAGCAACTGCGACCTGGCCAAGATAAAGCAACTGCGACCTGGCCAAGATAAAGCAACTGCGACCTGGCCAAGATAAAGCAACTGCGACCTGGCCAAGATAAAGCAACTGCGACCTGGCCAAGATAAAGCAACTGCGACCTGGCCAAGATAAAGCAACTGCGACCTGGCCAAGATAAAGCAACTGCGACCTGGCCAAGATAAAGCAACTGCGACCTGGCCAAGATAAAGCAACTGCGACCTGGCCAAGATAAAGCAACTGCGACCTGGCCAAGATAAAGCAACTGCGACCTGGCCAAGATAAAGCAACTGCGACCTGGCCAAGATAAAGCAACTGCGACCTGGCCAAGATAAAGCAACTGCGACCTGGCCAAGATAAAGCAACTGCGACCTGGCCAAGATAAAGCAACTGCGACCTGGCCAAGATAAAGCAACTGCGACCTGGCCAAGATAAAGCAACTGCGACCTGGCCAAGATAAAGCAACTGCGACCTGGCCAAGATAAAGCAACTGCGACCTGGCCAAGATAAAGCAACTGCGACCTGGCAAGATAAAGCAACTGCGACCTGGCCAAGATAAAGCAACTGCGACCTGGCCAAGATAAAGCAACTGCGACCTGCCAAGATAAAGCAACTGCGACCTGGCCAAGATAAAGCAACTGCGACCTGGCCAAGATAAAGCAACTGCGACCTGGCCAAGATAAAGCAACTGCGACCTGGCCAAGATAAAGCAACTGCGACCTGGCCAAGATAAAGCAACTGCGACCTGGCCAAGATAAAGCAACTGCGACCTGGCCAAGATAAAGCAACTGCGACCTGGCCAAGATAAAGCAACTGCGACCTGGCCAAGATAAAGCAACTGCGACCTGGCCAAGATAAAGCAACTGCGACCTGGCCAAGATAAAGCAACTGCGACCTGGCCAAGATAAAGCAACTGCGACCTGGCCAAGATAAAGCAACTGCGACCTGGCCAAGATAAAGCAACTGCGACCTGGCCAAGATAAAGCAACTGCGACCTGGCCAAGATAAAGCAACTGCGACCTGGCCAAGATAAAGCAACTGCGACCTGGCCAAGATAAAGCAACTGCGACCTGGCCAAGATAAAGCAACTGCGACCTGGCCAAGATAAAGCAACTGCGACCTGCCAAGATAAAGCAACTGCGACCTGGCCAAGATAAAGCAACTGCGACCTGGCCAAGATAAAGCAACTGCGACCTGCCAAGATAAAGCAACTGCGACCTGGCCAAGATAAAGCAACTGCGACCTGGCCAAGATAAAGCAACTGCGACCTGGCCAAGATAAAGCAACTGCGACCTGGCCAAGATAAAGCAACTGCGACCTGGCCAAGATAAAGCAACTGCGACCTGGCCAAGATAAAGCAACTGCGACCTGGCCAAGATAAAGCAACTGCGACCTGGCCAAGATAAAGCAACTGCGACCTGGCCAAGATAAAGCAACTGCGACCTGG
Organism: Oncorhynchus keta; assembly: GCF_023373465.1. Classification (NCBI taxonomy): domain Eukaryota; kingdom Metazoa; phylum Chordata; class Actinopteri; order Salmoniformes; family Salmonidae; genus Oncorhynchus; species Oncorhynchus keta. The sequence goes on from NC_068424.1 coordinate 6,911,079, forward strand.
CCAAGATAAAGCAACTGCGACCTGGCCAAGATAAAGCAACGCAGTTCCACATGTACAACAATACATAGAGGCAATACATACAGTAGAAAAATAAGTCTATATACAATGTGAGCAAATGAGGGAGGTAAAGGCAATACATAGGCCATGGTGGAGAAGTAAATACAATATAGCAATTAAAACACTGGAATGGTAGATTTGACAGTAGATGAGTGGCAAAGTAGAAATACTGGGGTGCAAAGGAGCTAAATAAATAGATAAATACAGTAGGGGAGAGGTAGTTATTTGGGCTTTTTTTATAGATGGGCAATGTAGAGGTGCAGTAATCTGTGAGCTGCTCTGACAGCTGGTGCTTAAAGCTAGTGAGGGAGATAAGTGTTTCCAGTTTCAGAGATTTTTGTAGCTCGTTCCAGTCATTGGCAGCAGAGAACTGGAAGGAAAGGCGGCCAAAGGAGGAATTGGCTTTGGGGGTGACAAGTGAGATAAACCTGCTGGAACCGTTGCTACGGGTGGGTGCCACTATGGTGACCAGCGATCAGAGATAAGGCGGGACTTTACCTAGCAGGGCCTTGTAAATGACCTGGAGCAAGTGGGTTTGGCGACGAGTATGAAGCGAGGGCCAGACAACGAGAGAGTACAGGTCACAGTGGTGGGTAGTATATGGAGCTTTGGTGACAAAACGGATGGCATTGTGATAGACTGCATCCAATTTGTTGAGTAGGGTGTTGGAGGCTATTTTGTAAATGACATCGCCGAAGTCGAGGATTGGTAGGATGGTCAGTTTTACGAGTGTATGTTTGGCAGCATGAGTGAAGGATGCTTTGTTGTGAAATAGGAAGCCAATTCTAGATTTAACTTTGGATTGGAGATGTTTGATGTGAGTCTGGAAGGAGAGTTTATAGTCTAACCAGGCACCTAGCTATTTGTAGTTGTCTACATATTCAAAGTCATAACTGTCCAGAGTAGTGATGCTGGACGGGCGGGCAGGTGCAGGCAGCGATCGGTTGAAGAGCATGCATTTAATTTGACTTGTATTTAAGAGCAGTTGGAGGCCATGGAAGGAGAGTTGTATGGCATTGAAGCTTTTCTGGAGGGTTGTTAACACAGTGTCCAAAGAAGGGCCAGAAGTATACAGAATGGTGTTTTAAAGTGCACTGCTTTTTGACCAGGGCCCATTGAGCTCTGATGAAAAGTAATACACGCTATATAAGGAAGAGGATGGCATTAGGGACGCACACAGTCACTCTTTTCTCCTCCCCTCTGCTTATACTTTTAACTTGTTGTTAAAGAAACATTCTCAGAACCTGTTGTTAAAGAAACATTCTCAGAACCTGTTGTTAAAGAAACATTCTCAGAACCTGTTGTTAAAGAAACATTCTTAGAACCTGTTGTTAAAGAAACATTCTCAGAACCTGTTGTTAAAGAAACATTCTCAGAACCTGTTGTTAAAGAAACATTCTCAGAACCTGTTGTTAAAGAAACATTCTCAGAACCTGTTGTTAAAGAAACATTCTTAGAACCTGTTGTTAAAGAAACATTCTCAGAACCTGTTGTTAAAGAAACATTCTCAGAACCTGTTGTTAAAGAAACATTCTCAGAACCTGTTGTTAAAGAAACATTCTCAGAACCTGTTGTTAAAGAAACATTCTTAGAACCTGTTGTTAAAGAAACATTCTCAGAACCTGTTGTTAAAGAAACATTCTCAGAACCTGTTGTTAAAGAAACATTCTTAGAACCTGTTGTTGAAGAAACATTCTTAGAACCTGTTGTTAAAGAAACATTCTTAGAACCTGTTGTTAAAGAAACATTCTTAGAACCTGCTCCACATCCCCAAAGGTGCAGTGGGGAGTTAAGGATACTATTGTTATGATTAACAATAAGTCACGAAGGTTAATTAAAACATGAGCAATTGCTGATAAGAGCTGGAAATAAATGGGATGCATGACTGCGAGAAAACTAGTTTAATTTGATAGGAGGATATTTCTGCTTAACCTGATTGCCTAAATATTTATGCTGACTTGAACAGTGCCTTTGCTTTCTTGCGTGTGTGTGTGTTTTGTGTGTGTGTGTGTTTTGTGTGCGTGTGTGTGTTTTGTGTGCGTGTGTTTGTTTTAGGATAAAAGAAACATAGTAGAGGCACAGGCAAAACGTGGTTCAGTCTGCTTTCCACCAGACACTGGGAGACAAATTCACCATTCAGAAGGACAATAACCTAAAACACAACCAAATCTACGCTGGAGTTGCTTACCAAGACAACATTTCATGTTTCTGAGTAGCCTAGTTACAGTTGTGACTTAAATTGGTTTGAAAATCTATGGCTAGACTTGAAAATGGTTGAGTAGCAATGATCAACAACCAGCTTGACAGAGTTTGAAGAGTTTTTGAAATAATAATATGGAAATACTGCATAATCCAGGTGTGAAAAGCTTTTAGAGACGTACCCAGAAAGACTCACAGCTGTAATCACAGCCAACAACAGTGATTCTAACATATTTCACTTACGTAAATTATATATTTCTTAATTTCATTTTCAATTTTAAAAAAAATTCTTAGAAAAACATGTTTTCACTTTTTCATTACTTATTGTATTGTATTGTGTGTAGGTGTCTTTTTCTGTATTCAGCAAATCCACTGTCCCTGCTGTTAGATGCAGGCCACCTGTACTGCTGTTAGATGCAGGCCACCTGTACTGCTGTTAGATGCAGGCCACCTATACTGCTGTTAGATACAGACCACCTGTACTGCTGTTAGATGCAGGCCACCTGTACTGCTGTTAGATACAGACCATCTGTACTGCTGTTAGATGCAGACCATCTGTACTGCTGTTAGATGCAGGCCACCGTCCCTGCTGTTAGATGCAGGCCACCGTCCCTGCTGTTAGATGCAGGCCACCGTCCCTGCTGTTAGATACAGGCCACCTTCCCTGCTGTTAGATGCAGGCCACTGTCCCTGCTGTTAGATGCAGGCCACCTTCCCTGCTGTTAGATGCAGGCCACCTTCCCTGCTGTTAGATGCAGGCCACCGTCCCTGCTGTTAGATACAGGCCACCGTCCCTGCTGTTAGATACAGGCCACCTTCCCTGCTGTTAGATACAGGCCACCTTCCCTGCTGTTAGATGCAGGCCACCATCCCTGCTGTTAGATGCAGGCCACCTTCCCTGCTGTTAGATGCAGGCCACCGTCCCTGCTGTTAGATACAGACCATCTGTACTGCTGTTAGATACAGACCATCTGTACTGCTGTTAGATACAGACCATCTGTACTGCTGTTAGATGCAGGCCACCGTCCCTGCTGTTAGATGCAGGCCATCGTCCCTGCTGTTAGATGCAGGCCATCTGTACTGCTGTTAGATGCAGGCCATCGTCCCTGCTGTTAGATACAGACCATCTGTACTGAGTTATTTGCAATGGTTGTTTTACCTGCATTATAAAGCATTGTAGTGTTACTTAATTAAACACACAGCACATTCGCTCTGCTGCTAACTAGCATAGCTGCCCGCTAAGGCATTTCCAACAGAAATATGATCAACATAATTCCATTTCCACTAGAAGAGAAAGAGAGAGGGAGGCAGGGAGAAAGTGAGAGACTGAAGGAGAGGTAGAGGGAGGGAGAGGGAGAAAGAGAGGATGGGAGAAAGAGAGGGAGAGGGAGTGAGAAAGCAAGAAAGCAAGAAAGCATGGAGGGGGGTAGGTAGAAAAAGCTAAAGAAAGATGGAGGCTTTAGAGAAAGTTCATGGCTGTGTCTTGCATTACATTACATTACATTACATTCAAGTCATTTAGCAGACGCTCTTATCCAGAGCGACTTACAAATTGGTGCATTCACCTTATGACATCCAGTGGAACAGTCACTTTACAATAGTGCATCTAAATCTTAAAAGGGGGGTGTTGAGAAGGATTACTTATCCTATCCTAGGTATTCCTTAAAGAGGTGGGGTTTCAGGTGTCTCCGGAGTTTGTTCCACCATTGGGGGCCAGAGCAGCGAACCGTTTTGACTGGGCTGAGCGGGAACTGTACTTCCTCAGTGGTAGGGAGGCGAGCAGGCCAGAGGTGGATGACCGCAGTGCCCTTGTTTGGGTGTAGGGCCTGATCAGAGCCTGGAGGTACTGAGGTGCCGTTCCCCTCACAGCTCCGTAGGCAAGCACCATGGTCTTGTAGCGGATGCGAGCTTCAACTGGAAGCCAGTGGAGAGAGCGGAGGAGCGGGGTGACGTGGGAGAACTTGGGAAGGTTGAACACCAGACGGGCTGCGGCGTTCTGGATGAGATGTAGGGGTTTAATGGCACAGGCAGGGAGCCCAGCCAACAGCGAGTTGCAGTAATCCAGACGGGAGATGACAAGTGCCTGGATTAGGACCTGCGCCGCTTCCTGTGTGAGGCAGGGTCGTACTCTGCGGATGTTGTAGAGCATGAACCTACAGGAACGGGCCACCGCCTTGATGTTAGTTGAGAACGACAGGGTGTTGTCCAGGATCACGCCAAGGTTCTTAGCGCTCTGGGAGGAGGACACAATGGAGTTGTCAACCGTGATGGCGAGATCATGGAACGGGCAGTCCTTCCCGGGAGGAAGAGCAGCTCCGTCTTGCCGAGGTTCAGCTTGAGGTGGTGATCCGTCATCCACACTGATATGTCTGCCAGACATGCAGAGATGCGATTCGCCACCTGGTCATCAGAAGGGGGAAAGGAGAAGATTAATTGTGTGTCGTCTGCATAGCAATGATAGGAGAGACCATGTGAGGTTATGACAGAGCCAAGTGACTTGGTGTATAGCGAGAATAGGAGAGGGCCTAGAACAGAGCCCTGGGGGACGCCTACTCTTTACTAAAACTACATACTGTGTACTACTCACATAACATTTTTTTAGAACATACTGTTTCGCAGAAATGTAAGCAGCAAGAATCAAATATCAACATGCTAGGCTCACCTATACTGCGAATGCTTCATCTGATGTGCAATTGCATTGTGCTGCCTCATTCGTTCATTTTGCTACAGTGCCCTTGTCTAATTATCATCTGATTATCAGCTGTTGTCAAACACAGGTGGGTCTGGAAACACTATTCTCTTCCTCAATAGTGTGCAGAAAATTATACTAGATTAAAAAACCTCTTAAGGATCTTTACAGATCAGAGTCCCAACCATGGGATGGTTGAGCTAACGTAGGCTAATGCAATTAGCATGAGGTTGTAAATAACAAGAACATTTCCCAGGACAAAGACATATCTGAAATTGGCAAAAAAAACTTCAATTATTGTTAATTTAACTGCACTGTCCAATTTACAGTAGCTATTACAGTGAAATAATACCCTGCTATTGTTTGAGGAGAGTGCACAATTATTCACTTGAAAAGTTATTAATAAACCAATTACGCACATTTGGGCTGAATTTTGAACAGAAACACAATGGTTCATTGGATCAGTCTAAAACTTCGCACATACACTGCTTTCGTCTAGTGGCCAAAATCTAAATTGCACCTGGGCTGGAATAATACACAATGGCCTTTCTCTTGCATTTCAAAGATGATGGTACAAAAAAAATACAATAAAAATGTTTTTTTTTTCTTTGTATTATCTTGTACCAGATCTAATGTGTTATATTCTCCTACATTCCTTTCACATTTCCACAAACTCCAAAGTGTTTCCTATCAAATGGTGTCAAGAATATGCACATCTTTGTTTCAGGGCCTAGACTACAGGCAGATAGATTTGGGTATGTCATATTTAGGCAAAATTTTAAAAAAAGGGGGGGGGCCATGTGACATCCTGGCATTTAAAGTGACTACATTTGAGATATTCCACATACTATGAAACTTTCATATTTCACGCACACAAAAAGCCTACTATTTTAAGAACACAGGTATTGGTATACAGACATGGACAATATTTAATTGACAATAAACAATAGCCTCATATTTTGAGAGACTATATCACTATATCAGTATTACTTTTGAAGACTCTTTTCATCTTGCTTAGACGTTTATTCGTTTCCCTTTCCAATTAAACAGCATCGTTGCAATATCCAGAAATGAACCAAGACAATTACATGACTTCTCAATTAGCAGAATATGTCAATATCTCCATGAATTATTAAGTATTGAAGTAGTCGAATACGATATGAGTTATTTCCTGTGTGTTGGACAAGGAAGTGGAAAGGAAACGAAGCCAAAACGATACATCATTATCATGACCTGTTCACTTTGAGCTAACACTCAGGATGTATAATCTACTGTACCGCACAAAGCACTTACTGTGGCAAACTCCGTGTGAATTGACTCAAAGTGCAATACGCCTGTAATAAGGCTTTACTGCTCCCTCGTGTAATAACAGAGACAAGCGGTCGACTCCCAGTCTCCCATCCTCCCAGCCTAGCGGTTAAGAGTTTTAGGCCAGTAACTGAAAGGTCAGGAATTCTAGAATCCTCCAATCAGGAAACCCTGGAAATTTTGGGAAAGTTTCTGCAACCTTATTCCTGTGGTTATCTCCCAGTACTGTCTCTAACCCTATGTTCTGTCCTTCCTGTGGTTATCTCCCAGTACTGTTTCTAACCGTATGTTCTGTCCTTCCTGTGGTTATCTCCCAGTACTGTCTGTAACCGTATGTTCTGTCCTTCCTGTGGTTATCTCCCAGTACTGTTTCTAACCGTATGTTCTGTCCTTCCTGTGGCTATCTCCCAGTACTGTTTCTAACCGTATGTTCTGCCCTTCCTGTGGCTATCTCCCAGTACTGTCTCTAACCCTATGTTCTGTCCTTCCTGTGGTTATCTCCCAGTACTGTTTCTAACCGTATGTTCTGTCCTTCCTGTGGTTATCTCCCAGTACTGTGTGTCCTGTCTGTAACTGGGTGGTTCGAGCCCTGAATGCTGATCAGCTGACAACCGTGGTATATCAGACCGTATACCACGAGTATGACAAAATATTTACATTTACGTTGGTAAAGAGTTAATAGCGTTTAAGGCACTTCGAGGCATTATGGAATAGGCCAATATACAACGGCTAAAAGCTGTATCCAGGCACTCCGCGTTGTGTCGTGCTTTATAACAGACCTTAAACTTGGTATATTAACCATATACTGTGCATTCGGAAGGTATTCAGACCCCTTGAATTGTCCACATGTTGTTACATTACAGCCTTGATTAAACATATGTGTTTTATTCCCTCATCAATCTACACACTAATCATCACATTGACAAGCCAAAAACAGGATTTAGAAATGTTTGTATCAAATATAAAAAACTGAAATATCACATTTACGTAAATATTCAAACCCTTTACAGCGATTACAGCCCTGAGTCTCCTTGGTTATGACGCTACAAGCGTGGCACACCTGTATCCAGGTCGCAATTGTAAACGTGAACTTGTTCTCAACTTGCCTACCTGGTTAAATAAAGGTGAAATTAAAATAAAAAATACATTTGGAGAGTGTCCCCCATTCTTCCCTGCAGATCATCTCAAGCTCTGTCAAGTTGAATGGGGAGCGTCACTGCATAGCTATTCTCAGGTCTCTCCAGAGATGTTCGATCGGGTTCAAGTCCGGACTCTGGCTGGGCCACTGAAGGATATTCAGAGATTTGTCCCAAAGCCACTCCTGCGTTGTCTTGGCTGTGTTCTTAGGGCTGTTGTCCTGTTGAAATGTGAACCTTCACCCAGTCTGTGGTCCTGTGCGGTCTGGAGCAGGTTTTCATCAAAGATCTCTCCGTTTATCTTTCCCTCGATCCTGACTAGTCTCCCAGTCCCAGCTGCTGAAAGACATCCCTACAGCATGACGCTGCAGGGATGCCAGGTTTCCTCCAGATGTGGAGCCAGGTTTCCTCCAGATGTGACTCTTGGTATTCAAGCCAAAGAGTTCAATATTGGTTTCATCATACCAGAGAATCTTGTTTCTCGTGGTCTGAGAGTCCTTTTGGTACTTTTTGTGCCTTTTACTGAGGAGTGGCTTCCGTCTGGCAACTCTACCATAAAGGCCTGATTGGTGGAGTGCTGCAGAGATGGATGTCCTTCTGGAAGGTTCTCCCATATCCGCAGAGGCTATTTGGAGCTCTGTCAAACTGACCATCGAGTTCTTGGTCACCTCCCTGACCAAGGCCCTTCTCCCCCGATTGCTCAGTTGACGGAGGCCACTGTGTTCTTGGGGATCTTCAGTGCTGCTGAAATGTTTTGGTACCATTCACCAGATCTGTGCCTCGACACAATCCTGTCTCTGAGCTCTACAGACAATTCCTTTGACCTCATGGCTTGGTTTTTGCTCTGACATGCATGGTCAACTTTTGGACGTCATGTTCAATCAATTGAATTTTATCACAGGTGGACTCCAATCAGGTTGTAGAAACATCTCAAGGATGATCAGTGAAACAGGATGCACCTGAGCTCAATTTCGCGTCCAAAGGGTCTGAATACTTATGAAAATACGTTTTAATTATTATTATTTTTTTAATTGAAAAAAAAAAACAGTTTTCCCTTCGTCATCATGGGGTATTGTGTGTAGCTTGATGAGGAAAATGTTTTATTTAATCCATTAGAGTATACGGCTGTATGGTAACAACATGCGGAAATTGGGAAGGTGTCTGAATGCTTTCAGAGAGAGAGAGAGAGAGAGAGAGAGAGAGAGAGAGAGAGAGAGAGAGAGAGAGAGAGAGAGAGAGAGAGACACTGAAGAGATGGGTATACTACCTTTGTGTGTTAAACTACCATTTCACCACTGCTAGCTTTTGAATAAAAATAACGTACCTTGTCTGGACTTATAGCAAGGGAGATGGAAGAGAAACCACGGTTAACCTGGGTAAATGCCTCCTGTCTAGGTGTTTTTACGTCTATGGTTGCCTAGATTGGTTCTCAATCAGAGGCATCTGTTTATTGTTGTCTCTGATTGGGGATCGTATTTAGGTAGTCATATGCCTTGGATAGTTTGTGGGTTATTGTCTATGTGTAGTTGCATGTCAGCACTAGTTGTTTATAGCTTCACGCTCGTTTTGTTGTTTTGGTAGTTTGTTTAAGTGTTCTTCCTTTTAATAAAAGAAGACTGTATTCCAATCACGCTGCGCCTTGGTCTCCTCGTTACGACGACCGTGACATCTATTATCATGTATCCCTAGGAGCAGTCTCAGAATAGGAGCAGTCTCAGAATAGGAGCAGTCTCAGAATAGGAGCAGTCTCAGAATAGGAGCAGTCTCAGAATAGGAGCAGTCTCAGAATAAGAGCAGTCTCAGAATAAGAGCAGTCTCAGAATAGGAAAGCCTCAGAAAATTGAGCAGTCTCAGAATAAGAGCAGTCTCCGAATAGGAGCAGTCTCAGAATAAGAGCAGTCTCAGAATAGGAGCAGTCTCAGAATAGGAGCAGTCTCAGAATAGGAGCAGTCTCAGAATAGGAGCAGTCTCAGAATAAGAGCAGTCTCAGAATAGGAAAGTCTCAGAATAGGAGCAGTCTCACGATAGGAGCAGTCTCACGATAGGAGCAGTCTCAGAATAGGAGCAGTCTCAGAATAAGAACAGTCTCAGAATAAGAACAGTCTCAGAATAGGAAAGTCTCAGAATAGGAGCAGTCTCAGAATAAGAGCAGTCTCAGAATAGGAAGGCCTCAGAAAATTGAGCAGTCTCAGAATAAGAGCAGTCTCCGAATAGGAGCAGTCTCAGAATAAGAGCAGTCTCAGAATAGGAGCAGTCTCAGAATAAGAACAGTCTCAGAATAGGAAAGTCTCAGAATAGGAGCAGTCTCAGAATAAGAGCAGTCTCAGAATAGGAGCAGTCTCAGAATAGGAGCAGTCTCAGAATAAGAGCAGTCTCAGAATAAGAGCAGTCTCAGAATAGGAGCAGTCTCAGAATAAGAACAGTCTCAGAATAGGAAAGTCTCAGAATAGGAGCAGTCTCAGAATAGGAGCAGTCTCAGAATAGGAGCAGTCTCAGAATAGGAGCAGTCTCAGAATAAGAGCAGTCTCAGAATAAGAGCAGTCTCAGAATAAGAGCAGTCTCAGAATAAGAGCAGTCTCAGAATAGGAAAGTCTCAGAATAAGAGCAGTCTCAGAATAAGAGCAGTCTCAGAATAAGAGCAGTCTCAGAATAAGAGCAGTCTCAGAATAAAAGCAGTCTCAGAATAGGAACAGTCTCAGAATAAGAACAGTCTCAGAATAGGAAAGTCTCAGAATAGGAGCAGTCTCAGAATAAGAGCAGTCTCAGAATAGGAGCAGTCTCAGAATAGGAGCAGTCTCAGAATAGGAGCAGTCTCAGAATAGGAGCAGTCTCAGAATAAGAGCAGTCTCAGAATAAGAGCAGTCTCAGAATAGGAGCAGTCTCAGAATAAGAACAGTCTCAGAATAGGAAAGTCTCAGAATAGGAGCAGTCTCAGAATAGGAGCAGTCTCAGAATAGGAGCAGTCTCAGAATAGGAGCAGTCTCAGAATAAGAGCAGTCTCAGAATAGGAGCAGTCTCAGAATAAGAGCAGTCTCAGAATAAGAGCAGTCTCAGAATAGGAAAGTCTCAGAATAAGAGCAGTCTCAGAATAAGAGCAGTCTCAGAATAAGAGCAGTCTCAGAATAAGAGCAGTCTCAGAATAAAAGCAGTCTCAGAATAGGAGCAGTCTCAGAATAAGAACAGTCTCAGAATAGGAAAGTCTCAGAATAGGAGCAGTCTCAGAATAGGAGCAGTCTCAGAATAAGAGCAGTCTCAGAATAAGAGCAGTCTCAGAATAAGAGCAGTCTCAGAATAAGAGCAGTCTCAGAATAAAAGCAGTCTCAGAATAGGAGCAGTCTCAGAATAAGAACAGTCTCAGAATAGGAGCAGTCTCAGAATAGGAGCAGTCTCAGAATAAGAGCAGTCTCAGAATAGGAGCAGTCTCAGAATAGGAACAGTCTCAGAATAGGAGCAGTCTCAGAATAGGAGCAGTCTCAGAATAAGAGCAGTCTCAGAATAAGAGCAGTCTCAGAATAGGAGCAGTCTCAGAATAAGAACAGTCTCAGAATAGGAAAGTCTCAGAATAGGAGCAGTCTCAGAATAGGAGCAGTCTCAGAATAGGAGCAGTCTCAGAATAGGAGCAGTCTCAGAATAAGAGCAGTCTCAGAATAAGAGCAGTCTCAGAATAAGAGCAGTCTCAGAATAAGAGCAGTCTCAGAATAGGAAAGTCTCAGAATAAGAGCAGTCTCAGAATAAGAGCAGTCTCAGAATAAGAGCAGTCTCAGAATAAGAGCAGTCTCAGAATAAAAGCAGTCTCAGAATAGGAGCAGTCTCAGAATAAGAACAGTCTCAGAATAGGAAAGTCTCAGAATAGGAGCAGTCTCAGAATAGGAGCAGTCTCAGAATAGGAGCAGTCTCAGAATAGAGCAGTCTCAGAATAGGAGCAGTCTCAGAATAGGAGCAGTCTCAGAATAGGAGCAGTCTCAGAATAGGGCAGTCTCAGAATAAGAGCAGTCTCAGAATAAGAGCAGTCTCAGAATAGGAGCAGTCTCAGAATAAGAACAGTCTCAGAATAGGAAAGTCTCAGAATAGGAGCAGTCTCAGAATAGGAGCAGTCTCAGAATAGGAGCAGTCTCAGAATAGGAGCAGTCTCAGAATAAGAGCAGTCTCAGAATAAGAGCAGTCTCAGAATAAGAGCAGTCTCAGAATAAGAGCAGTCTCAGAATAGGAAAGTCTCAGAATAAGAGCAGTCTCAGAATAAGAGCAGTCTCAGAATAAGAGCAGTCTCAGAATAGAGCAGTCTCAGAATAAAAGCAGTCTCAGAATAGGAGCAGTCTCAGAATAAGAACAGTCTCAGAATAGGAGCAGTCTCAGAATAAGAGCAGTCTCAGAATAGGAGCAGTCTCAGAATAGGAGCAGTCTCAGAATAGGAGCAGTCTCAGAATAGGAGCAGTCTCAGAATAGGAGCAGTCTCAGAATAGGAGCAGTCTCAGAATATGTTTATGTACTCTTGTCTTTTTAGGGATTTTAGCAACATCTCTCCTCCCCTTTCACCAGTTCCCTCGTTCCCTTTTCTCTTGACGTTTGTACATGCCAGAATGGGGTCTAATACAACGATGCAGCTATTGGCTGTAGCACTGATATGACCTTAAACAAAAAACACATTATTTTTTAATTGTATTATTACTATCAGAATGTTCAGGGTTATTTATTTATGGAGAGAGACAAATAAGTTTGCAATGTCAACACGAACGAAACAAGTGGCTCTACATTTTTTTAATGCTAATTAGATTTCCGTGGGGGTGCGAAAATCGACTCTAGGGGGTTAACGTCTCGCATTCACTAGTGCTGTTCGCTGCTGGCTGTTCCTATCACGAGAATACGAGAATCTTCATCCCGGCTGTATCTAGTGTAAAATGGAAAATAACGTGATGTGAATGTTTAATTAGTTTTCATAAGGCCCGTCATGAAGGAAAGAAAGGGCATATAACAACGCTGGAGGTGCAAGCCAGGCTCTACTGTTAAATAGAATGAATGAACTGTGTCACAGTATGAAAAACGTGCGTTGTGCCCTCCTCTTCCTCTCTGTAAACCCGTGAGGGCCCTGTCTGAAACAAGGGGGAGCACGGAGACCCAGCAGGCCCCTGCCTCTGTCTCAAGCCTCCTCTTCCTCTCTGTAAACCGTGAGGGCCCTGTCTGAAACAAGGGGGAGCACGGAGACCCAGCAGGCCCCTGCCTCTGTCTCAAGCCTCCTCTTCCTCTCTGTAAACCGTGAGGGCCCTGTCTGAAACAAGGGGGAGCACGGAGACCCAGCAGGCCCCTGCCTCTGTCTCAAGCCTCCTCTTCCTCTCTGTAAACCCGTGAGGGCCCTGTCTGAAACAAGGGGGAGCACGGAGACCCAGCAGGCCCCTGCCTCTGTCTCAAGCCTCCTCTTCCTCTCTGTAAACCGTGAGGGCCCTGTCTGAAACAAGGGGGAGCACGGAGACCCAGCAGGCCCCTGCCTGTGTCTCAAGTCCCTGATCGATAGCTCCTTTTGTCCCCTCGGGAGTGACGAGCACATTTTGTACCGATTATCCAGCTGTTAGATCCATGTGGCTGATAACATGGTGCTATGTTTCAGAGGCTAATTAGCACATCGCTAGATGGAGGTTAGTGACATGACACACACACACACGCGCACACACACAGACACAGACACAGACACACACACACAGGCACACAGACACACACACACACACATACATAGACACACACACACACACACACACACACACACACACACACACACACACACACACACACACACACACACACACACACACACACACACACACACACACACACACATACACACACACACACACACACACACACACACACACACACACACACACACATACATACACACACAGACACACACACACACACACACACACACACACACACACACACATACATAGACACACAGACAAAAACACACACATGAGATGGTTACAGCGGGAAGGTTTACCTTTCACAGATTCAGACCATACGTTAACCCTAAGTGGTACAGGAACTGCCTGGTCCTAAAAATGTCACATGTTCGGTTGAACCGTTGTACCACGGTACGTCAACGCTAACAGGATGTTCAGGCAACACGTCACATCCTGTCTTCAGGTTGAACCGTTGTACCACGGTACGTCAACGCTAACAGGATGTTCAGGCAACATGTCACATCCTGTCTTCAGGTTGAACCGTTGTACCACGGTACGTCAACGCTAACAGGATGTTCAGGCAACACGTCACATCCTGTCTTCAGGTTGAACCGTTGTACCACGGTACGTCAACGCTAACAGGATGTTCAGGCAACATGTCACATCCTGTCTTCAGGTTGAACCGTTGTACCACGGTACGTCAACGCTAACAGGATGTTCAGGCAACATGTCACATCCTGTCTTTGAACCGTTGTACCACGGTACGTCAACGCTAACAGGATGTTCAGGCAACACGTCACATCCTGTCTTCAGGTTGAACCGTTGTACCACGGTACGTCAACGCTAACAGGATGTTCAGGCAACACGTCACATCCTGTCTTCAGGTTGAACCGTTGTACCACGGTACGTCAACGCTAACAGGATGTTCAGGCAACATGTCACATCCTGTCTTCAGGTTGAACCGTTGTACCACGGTACGTCAACGCTAACAGGATGTTCAGGCATCACGTCATATCCTGTCTTCAGGTTGAACTGTTGTACCACGGTACATCAACGCTAACAGGATGTTCAGGCAACATGTCACATCCTGTCTTCAGGTTGAACCGTTGTACCACGGTACGTCAACGCTAACAGGATGTTCAGGCAACATGTCACATCCTGTCTTCAGGTTGAACCGTTGTACCACGGTACATCAACGCTAACAGGATGTTCAGGCAACATGTCACATCCTGTCTTCAGGTTGAACCGTTGTACCACGGTACGTCAACGCTAACAGGATGTTCAGGCAACATGTCACATCCTGTCTTCAGGTTGAACCGTTGTACCACGGTACGTCAACGCTAACAGGATGTTCAGGCAACATGTCACATCCTGTCTTCAGGTTGAACCGTTGTACCACGGTACGTCAACGCTAACAGGATGTTCAGGCAACATGTCACATCCTGTCTTCAGGTTGAACCGTTGTACCATGGTACATCAACGCTAACAGGATGTTCAGGCAACACGTCACATCCTGTCTTCAGGTTGAACCGTTGTACCACGGTACGTCAACGCTAACAGGATGTTCAGGCAACACGTCACATCCTGTCTTCAGGTTGAACTGTTGTACCACGGTACATCAACGCTAACAGGATGTACAGGCATCACGTCACAGGTACAGGTGATAGCGATGATTATTTTATTGTCGTTCAAGAGGAAATACAAGTTGCAGGTTTCCTGTACTTTTCCTTTAGAGAAATAAAACGTTTCATGTAACTGTGGACTTTGTGGAGGATGGATGTCTCAAGCCTCCTCTTCCTCTCTGTAAACTGTGAGAGCCCTGTCTGAAACAAGGGGGAGCAGGGAGACCCATCGGGCCCCTGCCTCTGTCTCAAGCCTCCTCTTCCTCTCTGTAAACTGTGAGATCCCTGTCTGAAACAATCCCTGTGGAGGACGGAGACCCAGCAGGCCCCTGCCTCTGTCTCAAGACTCCTCTTCCTCTCTGTAAACCGTGAGGGCCCTGTCTGAAACAAGGGGGAGCAGGGAAACCCATCGGGCCCCTGCCTCTGTCTCAAGCCTCCTCTTCCTCTCTGTAAACTGTGAGACCCCTGTCTGAAACAATCCCTGTGGAGGACGGAGACCCAGCAGGCCCCTGCCTCTGTCTCAAGCCTCCTCTTCCTCTCTGTAAACCGTGAGGGCCCTGTCTGAAACAAGGGGGAGCAGGGAGACCCATCGGGCCCCTGCCTCTGTCTCAAGCCTCCTCTTCCTCTCTGTAAACCGTGAGAGCCCTGTCTGAAACAATCCCTGTGGAGGACGGAGACCCAGCAGGCCCCTGCCTCTGTCTCAAGCCTCCTCTTCCTCTCTGTAAACCGTGAGAGCCCTGTCTGAAACAATCCCTGTGGAGGATGGATGTCTCAAGCCTCCTCTTCCTCTCTGTAAACTGTGAGAGCCCTGTGGAGGATGGAGATCCCTGTCTGTGAAACAATCCCTGTGGAGGATGGATGTCTCAAGCCTCCTCTTCCTCTCTGTAAACTGTGAGAGCCCTGTCTGAAACAATCCCTGTGGAGGATGGATGTCTCAAGCCTCCTCTTCCTCTCTGTAAACCGTGAGAGCCCTGTCTGAAACAATCCCTGTGGAGGATGGATGTCTCAAGCCTCCTCTTCCTCTCTGTAAACCGTGAGAGCCCTGTCTGAAACAATCCCTGTGGAGGATGGATGTCTCAAGCCTCCTCTTCCTCTCTGTAAACCGTGAGATCCCTTTCTGAAACAATCCCTGTGGAGGATGGATGTCTCAAGCCTCCTCTTCCTCTCTGTAAACCGTGAGATCCCTTTCTGAAACAATCCCTGTGGAGGATGGATGTCTCAAGCCTCCTCTTCCTCTCTGTAAACCGTGAGAACCCTGTCTGAAACAATCCCTGTGGAGGATGGATGTCTCAAGCCTCCTCTTCCTCTCTGTAAACCGTGAGAGCCCTGTCTGAAACAATCCCTGTGGAGGATGGATGTCTCAAGCCTCCTCTTCCTCTCTGTAAACCGTGAGAGCCCTGTCTGAAACAATCCCTGTGGAGGATGGATGTCTGAAGCCTCCTCTTCCTCTCTGTAAACTGTGAGATCCCTTTCTGAAACAATCCCTGTGGAGGACTGATGCTTCCAACAAACGTAATCAACTTCCTCCCAACAATCAGAGTTTAGATCAACGGAACTATGCTTTGCATATATTTGTGTGTTTGTTATTTGTTGTAATGTTTGTTTTTTTCCGGAACAATACAACACATACAAGCAGCAACATACAGGCACAAACATCATCCCAGACCCACCACAACATCATCCCTGTCCAGACCCACCACAACATCAGCCCTGTCCAGACCCACCACAACATCAGCCCTGTCCAGACCCACCACAGCATCAGCCCTGTCCAGACCCACCACAACATCATCCCTGTCCAGACCCACCACAACATCATCCCTGTCCAGACCCAACACAACATCAGCCCTGTCCAGACCCACCACAACATCATCCCTGTCCAGACCCACCACAACATCAGCCCTGTCCAGACCCACCACAACATCATCCCTGTCCAGACCCACCACAACATCATCCCTGTCCAGACCCAACACAACATCAGCCCTGTCCAGACCCACCACAACATCATCCCTGTCCAGACCCACCACAACATCATCCCTGTCCAGACCCACCACATCATCCCTGTCCAGACCCACCACAACATCAGCCCTGTCCAGACCCACCACAACATCATCCCTGTCCAGACCCACCACAACATCAGCCCTGTCCAGACCCACCACAACATCATCCCTGTCCAGACCCACCACAACATCATCCCTGTCCAGACCCACCACAACATCAGCCCTGTCCAGACCCACCACAACATCATCCCTGTCCAGACCCACCACAACATCACCCTTGTCCAGACCCACCACAACATCAGCCCTGTCCAGACCCACCACAACATCATCCCTGTCTAGACCCACCACAACATCATCCCTGTCCAGACCCACCACAACATCACCCTTGTCCAGACCCACCACAACATCATCCCTGTCCAGACCCACCACAATATCAGCCCTGTCCAGACCCACCACAACATCAGCCCTGTCCAGACCCACCACAACATCAGCCCTGTCCAGGCCCAACACAACATCATCCCTGTCCAAACCCACCACAACATCATCCCTGTCCAGACCCACCACAACATCAGCCCTGTCCAGACCCACCACAACATCAGCCCTGTCCAGACCCACCACAACATCATCCCTGTCCAGATCCACCACAACATCATCCCTGTCCAGACCCACCACAACATCATCCCTGTCCAGACCCACCACAACATCAGCCCTGTCCAGACCCACCACAACATCAGCCCTGTCCAGACCCACCACAACATCAGCCCTGTCCAGACCCACCACAACATCAGCCCTGTCCAGGCCCAACACAACATCATCCCTGTCCAGACCCACCACAACATCATCCCTGTCCAGACCCACCACAACATCATCCCTGTCCAGACCCACCACAACATCATCCCTGTCCAGACCCACCACAACATCATCCCTGCCCAGACCCACCACAACATCAGCCCTGTCCAGACCCACCACAACATCATCCCTGTCTAGACCCACCACAACATCATCCCTGTCCAGACCCACCACAACATCAGCCCTGTCCAGACCCACCACAACATCAGCCCTGTCCAGACCCACCACAACATCAGCCCTGTCCAGACCCACCACAACATCATCCCTGTCCAGACCCACCACAACATCATCCCTGTCCAGACCCACCACAACATCAGCCCTGTCCAGACCCACCACAACATCAGCCCTGTCCAGACCCACCACAACATCATCCCTGTCCAGACCCACCACAACATCAGCCCTGTCCAGACCCACCACAACATCAGCCCTGTCCAGACCCACCACAACATCAGCCCTGTCCAGACCCACCACAACATCAGCCTTGTCCAGACCCACCACAACATCATCCCTGTCTAGACCCACCACAACATCAGCCCTGTCCAGACCCACCACAACATCAGCCTTGTCCAGACCCACCACAACATCAGCCCTGTCCAGACCCACCACAACATCATCCCTGTCCAGACCCACCACAACATCATCCCTGTCCAGACCCACCACAACATCATCCCTGTCCAGACCCACCACAACATCAGCCTTGTCCAGACCCACCACAACATCAGCCCTGTCCAGACCCACCACAACATCACCCTTGTCCAGACCCACCACAACATCAGCCTTGTCCAGACCCACCACAACATCAGCCCTGTCCAGACCCACCACAACATCAGCCCTGTCCAGACCCACCACAACATCACCCTTGTCCAGACCCACCACAACATCAGCCCTGTCCAGACCCACCACAACATCATCCCTGTCCAGACCCACCACAACATCAGCCCTGTCCAGACCCACCACAGCCCTGTCCAGACCCACCACAACATCAGCCTTGTCCAGACCCACCACAACATCAGCCCTGTCCAGACCCACCACAACATCAGCCTTGTCCAGACCCACCACAACATCAGCCCTGTCCAGACCCACCACAACATCAGCCTTGTCCAGACCCACCACAACATCACCCTTGTCCAGACCCACCACAACATCAGCCCTGTCCAGACCCACCACAACATCATCCCTGTCCAGACCCAACACAACATCAGCCCTGTCCAGACCCACCACAACATCAGCCCTGTCCAGACCCAACACAACATCAGCCCTGTCCAGACCCACCACAACATCAGCCCTGTCTAGACCCACCACAACATCATCCCTGTCCAGACCCACCACAACATCAGCCCTGTCCAGACCCACCACAACATCAGCCCTGTCCAGACCCACCACAACATCAGCCCTGTCTAGACCCACCACAACATCATCCCTGTCCAGACCCACCACAACATCATCCCTGTCCAGACCCACCACAACATCAGCCCTGTCCAGACCCACCACAACATCAGCCCTGTCCAGACCCACCACGACATCAGCCCTGTCTAGACCCACCACAACATCATCCCTGTCCAGACCCACCACAACATCATCCCTGTCCAGACCCACCACAACATCAGCCCTGTCCAGACCCACCACAACATCATCCCTGTCCAGACCCAACACAACATCAGCCCTGTCCAGACCCACCACAACATCAGCCCTGTCCAGACCCACCACAACATCAGCCCTGTCCAGACCCACCACAACATCAGCCCTGTCCAGACCCACCAAAAGTATACACCTCACACAAAAGGTTTTGGGATTCAAAAGAAGACACCTGAACCATGTCAGATATAGAGTTGAAATGTTTTCCATTTTGAGGATACATCCTCTTTACATACATGACAGAAGACTGAAATATAACAAAACAGTTTGGCGTAGAAACAAGCAGTTTTCTTTTTAATAATGTTCATATCCATGGTAAAATTAACACTGTTAACACACATTCCTATGCCCTGACTTTGACACACGCACACACACACGCACGCACACACACACGCACGCACACACGCACGCACGCACACACGCACACACACACGCACGCACGGACACACACACGCACGCACAAACAGTTCCACAGGCCTCGACTCGAATCGAAGGAGAAGAGCGTGAAGGCCAATTATACTGTAATAATTGGTGAATGTTTTCTTGTAATTTACTGCATATCAGGATGACAATGACGACTAAGAAGTGAAGGACCAAGTAATAGCTGGGAAAATACTTTTTGCTTTTCCAACAAACAAAAAAAACAAGCTAAACAAGATGCCAAAGATATGTACTGATTCGTGGTATCAGGCCAAGTGACACTCAGCTGAATTGACGGCTCTGGAGTTGAAGGCTCTCGAAAGAAGGATGAGTTTGATCAAATTAGGAGACAAAGCTGATCTCTCTGCTTCACCATAGCTTCTCTGCCCTCTCAGTCGTGCAAGAGGTAGTCATCCTTCCTTTGATAGCCCAATTAAATTAGACATTTTAGAAACGGTAAACATGTAAATGAAGCTAATTAGGCTTTAGTAGTTAGCTCATCTGTTTTCTCTCTCCCTCTGCTCTCGTTCAGGAAGTATACCAATTCTACTTCCTGTATCATTAGCTTGTTAAATAAATACAAACTGCTGGAGTGTGACTGTACAGTGCAATGCCAGATCCGTTGTACTCTTTTGATATTTACTATTCCAAGTCATCGATTTTCAGATCGGTAGTCAAATAAACAGGTCCTAAGGCAGGGAGGGTGGAGAGGGAGGGAGGGTGGAGAGGGAGGGAGGGAGGGAGGGAGGGTGGAGAGGGAGGGAGGTGGAGAGGGAGGGAGGTGGAGAGGGAGGGAGGGTGGAGAGGGAGGGAGGTGGATAGGGAGGGAGGGTGGAGAGGGAGGGAGGGAGGGTGGAGAGGGAGGGAGGTGGAGAGGGAGGGAGGTGGAGAGGGAGGGAGGGTGGAGAGGGAGGGAGGTGGAGAGGGAGGGAGGGTGGGTGGAGAGGGGAGGGAGGGAGGGAGGAGAGGGAGGGAGGGTGGGTGGAGAGGGAGGGAGGGTGGAGAGGGAGGGAGGGAGGGTGAAGAGGGAGGGTGGAGAGGGAGGGAGGGAGGGTGGGAGGGAGGGAGGGAGGAGGGAGGGAGGGAGGGAGGGTGGGGTGGAGGAGGGAGGGAGGGAGGGAGGGAGGGAGGGAGGGAGGGAGGGAGGGAGGGAGGGAGGGGAGGGAGGGAGGGAGGGAGGGAGGGGAGGGTGGAGAGGGAGGAGAGGGAGGGAGGGTGAAGAGGGAGGGAGGGAGGAGAGGGAGGGAGGGAGGAGAGGGAGGGAGGGTGGAGAGGGAGGAGAGGGAGGGAGGGAGGGAGGGAGGGAGGGAGGGAGGGAGGGAGGGAGGGAGGGAGGGTGGGAGGGAGGGAGGGAAGGTGGGAGGGAGGGTGGAGAGGGAGGGAGGAGGGAGGGAGGGAGGAGAGGGAGGGGAGGGTGGAGAGGGAGGGAGAGGGAGGGAGGGTGAAGAGGGAGGGAGGGAGGAGAGGGAGGGAGGGAGGAGAGGGAGGGAGGGTGGAGAGGGAGGAGAGGGAGGGAGGGTGGAGAGGGAGGAGGGAGGAGGGAGGGGGAGGGAGGGAGGGAGGGAGGGAGGGAGGGAGGGAGGGAGGGAGGGAGGGAGGGAGGGAGGGAGGGTGGAGAGGGGGGAGGGAGGGAAGGTGGGAGGGAGGGTGGAGAGGGAGGGAGGAGAGGGAGGGAGGGAGGAGAGGGAGGGAGGGAGGTGGAGATGGAGGGAGGTGGAGAGGGAGGGAGGGAGGGAGGGAGGAGAGGGAGGGAGGGTGGAGAGGGGGAGGGAGGGAGGTGGAGAGGGAGGGAGGGAGGTGGAGAGGGAGGGAGGAGAGGGAGGGAGGAGAGGGAGGGAGGGAGGTGGAGAGGGAGGGAGGGAGGAGAGGGAGGGAGGGAGGAGAGGGAGGGAGGGAGGGTGGAGAGGGAGGGAGGGAGGGAGGGAGGTGGAGAGGGAGGGAGGTGGAGAGGGAGGGAGGAGAGGGAGGGAGGGAGGGTGGAGAGGCAGGGAGGGAGGGTGGAGAGGGAGGGTGGAGAGGGAGGGAGGGAGGGTGGAGAGGCAGGGAGGGGGGTGGAGAGGGAGGGAGGGAGGGAGGGTGGAGAGGCAGGGAGGGAGGGTGGAGAGGGAGGGAGGGTGGAGAGGCAGGAAGGGAGGGTGGAGAGGGAGGGAGGAGAGGGAGGGAGGGTGGAGAGGGAGGGAGGGTGGAGAGGGAGTGAGGGAGGTGGAGAGGGAGGGAGGAGAGGGAGGGAGGGAGGGAGGGAGGTGGAGAGGGAGGGAGGGTAGAGAGGGAGGGAGGGAGGAGAGGGAGGGAGGAGAGGGAGGGAGGGTGGAGAGGGAGGGAGGGTGGGAGGGAGGTGGAGAGGGAGGTGGAGAGGGAGGGAGGGAGGGAGGTGGAGAGGGAGGTGGAGAGGGAGGGGGAGGGAGGTGGAGAGGGAGGTGGAGAGGGAGGGAGGTGGAGAGGGAGGTGGAGAGGGAGGGAGGGAGGTGGAGAGGGAGGGAGGGAGGGAGGTGGAGAGGGAGGGAGGTGGAGAGGGAGGTGGAGAGGGAGGTGGAGAGGGAGGGAGGTGGAGAGGGAGGGAGGGAGGTGGAGAGGGAGGGAGGGAGGTGGAGAGGGAGGGAGGGAGGGAGGGAGGGAGGTGGAGAGGGAGGTGGAGAGAGGGAGGGAGGTGGAGAGGGAGGTGGAGAGGGAGGGAGGGAGGGAGGGAGGGAGGGAGGTGGAGAGCGAGGTGGAGAGGGAGGGAGGTGAGAGGGAGGGAGGGAGGTGGAGAGGGAGGGAGCGAGGTGGAGAGGGAGGGAGGGAGCGAGGTGGAGAGGGAGGGAGGTGGAGAGGGAGGGAGGGAGCGAGGTGGAGAGGGAGGGAGGTGGAGAGGGAGGGAGGGAGCGAGGTGGAGAGGGAGGGAGGTGGAGAGGGAGGGAGGGAGCGAGGTGGAGAGGGAGGGAGGTGGAGAGGGAGGGAGGGAGCGAGGTGGAGAGGGAGGGAGGTGGAGAGGGAGGGAGGTGGAGAGGGAGGGAGGGAGCGAGGTGGAGAGGGAGGGAAGTGGAGAGGGAGGGAGGTGGAGAGGGAGGGAGGGAGCGAGGTGGAGAGGGAGGGAGGTGGAGAGGGAGGGAGGGAGCTCTCCAGCTCTACTCATTATTGTTCTCATCTACGCTTCAGAAGAGGTTCAGCTGCAAGATGTTGACTACTGACGACAGGCTATGAATGATGCTTAAACAACGTGGACCTCAGTCTATTTCTCTCTCACTCTCTCACTCTCTCACTCACTCACTCATCCTCTCTCACTCTGTCTCTCACTTTCTCTCTATCCCTCCCCCACCCACTCTCACTGTCTCTCTCTCTTGCTCTCTCTCTCTCTCTCTCTTTCACTCACTGACACACACACACACACACACACACACACACACACACACACACACACACACACACACACACACACACACACACACACACACACACACACACACACACACACACACCAAAAAAAAGCTTCCTTCTACAAGACTGCTGTGCAAGCTGACCCTAATAACCGTCTTCTTAACTAGACAATTTACTGTGTAATTAGCAAGCAGTTAGTTACCACTTCTTAGATCTCACTGACTGTTTGACAGCCATGTTTCTCCAATTATTCCCGTCAAAATCACCTACGTTCAAATTGATTTATTTTAATTTTAATGTGAAACAACTTGTGCAATATATTGAAGCAATTATTACTGATCACGCAGGACACATGTTAGCAGATGCGTTGACACATGGAAGAAAGAAAAAGAAAGGTCGATTGTGGTGTGTGGTCTTCGTTATCCCTGGACCAACAGCCGTTTGAGTGAGCTGGGTTTACATTGCTGATGCCATGAAGTGTGTTGAAGCCAGACTATAACTCTCTGTAGGGTGAGACAAGTGGTGGGTGGGTTTTACATTTGAGTCATTTAGCAGAAACTCTTATCTAGAGCGACAAGGGTTAAGTGCCTTTCTCAGGGGCACATTGACAGATTTTTTTACCTTGTCAGCTTCGGGGATTCAGACCAGCAACCGTTAAGCCGCCCTACCTGCCGTGGCTATCTTATCTGTCCAGATCCACCACAACATCATCCCTGTCCAGACCCACCACAACATCATCCCGGTCCAGACCCACCACAACAAGCCGCCCTACCTGCCGTGGCTATCTTATCTGTCCAGATCCACCACAACATCATCCCTGTCCAGATCCACCACAACATCATCCCTGTCCAGACCCACCACAACATCATCCCTGTCCAGACCCACCACAACAAGCCGCCCTACCTGCCGTGGATATCTTACCTACCTGATTAGGCTATTAGCTAGTCAGCCCTACCTGCCGTGGATATCTTACCTACCTGATTAGGCTATTAGCTAGTCAGCCCTACCTGCCGTGGATATCTTACCTACCTGATTAGGCTATTAGCTAGTCAGCCCTACCTGCCGTGGCTATCTTACCTACCTGATTAGGCTATTAGCTAGTCAGCCCTACCTGCCGTGGATATCTTACCTACCTGATTAGGCTATTAGCTAGTCAGCCCTACCTGCCGTGGATATCTTACCTACCTGATTAGGCTATTAGCTAGTCAGCCCTACCTGCCGTGGATATCTTACCTACCTGATTAGGCTATTAGCTAGTCAGCCCTACCTGCCGTGGCTATCTTACCTACCTGATTAGGCTATTAGCTAGTCAGCCCTACCTGCCGTGGATATCTTACCTACCTGATTAGGCTATTAGCTAGTCAGCCCTACCTGCCGTGGATATCTTACCTACCTGATTAGGCTATTAGCTAGTCAGCCCTACCTGCCGTGGATATCTTACCTACCTGATTAGGCTATTAGCTAGTCAGCCCTACCTGCCGTGGATATCTTACCTACCTGATTAGGCTATTAGCTAGTCAGCCCTACCTGCCGTGGATATCTTACCTACCTGATTAGGCTATTAGCTAGTCAGCCCTACCTGCCGTGGATATCTTACCTACCTGATTAGGCTGGTCAAAATTAAATGGTTGAGTTTTTGCGATGTCACTTGGTCTGTTTTGACATGTTGTCACTGCCAGTTTTGGAAGCCTTTGTTAAAGGCCTCTAGAAGTACACATGATAAAAATAAAGCCTTTGTTAAAGGCCTCTAGAAGTACACATGATAAAAATAAAGCCTTTGTTAAAGGCCTCTAGAAGTACACATGATAAAAATAAAGCCTTTGTTAAGGCCTCTAGAAGTACACATGATAAAAATAAAGCCTTTGTTAAAGGCCTCTAGAAGTACACATGATAAAAATAAGGCCTTTGTTAAGACCTTTGTTAACGTGCGTTATTTTATATCACTTGCACTTCTAGAGGCCTTATGGATGGGGGAGACGCTAGCGTCTCAAGTGGCCAATAGCCCCGGGAGATGCAGAGCGCCAAATTCAAATAAAACGCGTTAAAACTCAGACTTTCATTAAATCACACATGCAGGATACTCAATTAAATCAAATCAAAACAAATCAAATGTATTTATATAGCCCTTCGTACATCAGCTGATATCTCAAAGTGCTGTACAGAAACCCAGCCTAAAACCCCAAACAGCAAACAATGCAGGTGTAAAAGCACGGTGGCTAGGAAAAACTCCCTAGAAAGGCCAAAACCTAGGAAGAAACCTAGTGAGGAACCGGGCTATGTGGGGTGGCCAGTCCTCTTCTGGCTGTGCCGGGTAGAGATTATAACAGAACATGACCAAGATGTTCAAATGTTCATAAATGACCAGCATGGTCGAATAATAATAAGGCAGAACAGTTGAAACTGGAGCAGCAGCACAGTCAGGTGGACTGGGGACAGCAAGGAGCCATCATGTCAGGTAGTCCTGGGGCACGGTCCTAGGGCTCAGGTCCTCCGAGAGAGAGAAAGAAAGAGAGAATTAGAGAGAGCATATGTGGGGTGGCCAGTCCTCTTCTGGCTGTGCCGGGTGGAGATTATAACAGAACATGACCAAGATGTTCAAATGTTCATAAATGACCAGCATGGTCGAATAATAATAAGGCAGAACAGTTGAAACTGGAGCAGCAGCATGGCCAGGTGGACTGGGGACAGCAAGGAGTCATCATGTCAGGTAGTCCTGGGACATGATCCTAGGGCCCAGGCCAGTTGAAACTGGAGCAGCAGCATGGCCAGGTGGACTGGGGACAGCAAGGAGTCATCATGTCAGGTAGTCCTGGGGCATGGTCCTAGGGCTCAGGTCCTCCGAGAGAGAGAAAGAAAGAGAGAAGGAGAGAATTAGAGAATGCACACTTAGATTCACACAGGACACCGAATAGGACAGGAGAAGTACTCCAGATATAACAAACTGACCCTAGCCCCCGACACATAAACTACTACAGCATAAATACTGGAGGCTGAGACAGGAGGGGTCAGGAGACACTGTGGCCCCATCCGAGGACACCCCGGACAGGGCCAAACAGGAAGGATATAACCCCACCCAATTAAAGCTACACTCGTTGTGAATCCAGCCAACATGTCAGATTTTAAAAATGCTTTTGGGCGAAAGCATGAGAAGCTATTATCTGATAGCATGCACCCACCTGAACCAGTTGTAAACAAAAGAACTAGCGTAGCAGGCGCTACACAAAACGCTGAAATAAAATATAAAACATGCATTACCTTTGACAAGCTTCTTTGTTGGCACTCCAGTATGTCCCATAAACATCACAATTGGTCCTTTTCTTTTCGATTAATTCCGTCCATGTATACCCAAAATGTCCATTTATAAAGCAGGTTTGATCCGGAAAAAAACATCTACCAAAACAAAACGTCACTACAAAACATTTTTAAAAATTGCCTATAAACTTTGCCAAAATATTTCAAACTACTTTTGTAATACAACTTTAGGTATTTTTAAACGTTAATAATGGATCAAATTGTAGACGGGGCTATCTGTATTCAATAGAGCAAGTAAACAAAACATGCAACATTTTCCCTCTTGCGTAACTCTCAACAGTGTAACGTTGTTCCAGGATGTCCTTCTTCTTCGTTGCACCAATGATTAACTTCAACCCAATTCCAAAGACTGGTGACATCCTGTGGAAGTCGTAGGAACTGTAAAATGGTCGCTATCAAATATCCCTTGGCAAATACAACCGAGGGAACGGCCAGAGGCAAAAAATAATAATAATTCTGAACAGTTTTCCTCTGGGTTTTGCCTGCTACATAAGTTATGTTATAGTCACAGACATGATTGAACCAGTTTTAGAAACTTCAGAGTGTTTTCTATCCACACCTACTAATCATATGGGCAGCCGAGCGGAAATGGAGGAAAACTCGCCTCCCTGCGGACCTGGCATCCTTTCACTCCCTCCTCTCTGCATTTTCCTCCTCTGTCTCTGCTGCTAAAGCCACTTTCTACCACTCTAAATTCCAAGCATATGCCTCTAACCCTAGGAAGCTCTTTGCCACCTTCTCCTCCCTCCTGAATCCTCCTCCCCCTCCCCCCCCTCCTCCCTCTCTGCAGATGACTTCGTCAACCATTTTGAAAAGAAGGTCGACGACATCCGATCCTCGTTTGCTAAGTCAAACGACACCGCTGGTTCTGCTCACACTGCCCTACCCTGTGCTCTGACCTCTTTCTCCCCTCTCTCTCCAGATGAAATCTCGCGTCTTGTGACGGCCGGCCGCCCAACAACCTGCCCGCTTGACCCTATCCCTCCTCTCTTCTCCAGACCATTTCCGGAGACCTTCTCCCTTACCTCACCTCGCTCATCAACTCATCCCTGACCGCTGGCTACGTCCCTTCTGTCTTCAAGAGAGCGAGAGTTGCACCCCTTCTGAAAAAACCTACACTCGATCCCTCCGATGTCAACAACTACAGACCAGTATCCCTTCTTTCTTTTCTCTCCAAAACTCTTGAACGTGCCGTCCTTGGCCAGCTCTCCCGCTATCTCTCTCAGAATGACCTTCTTGATCCAAATCAGTCAGGTTTCAAGACTAGTCATTCAACTGAGACTGCTCTTCTCTGTATCACGGAGGCGCTCCGCACTGCTAAAGCTAACTCTCTCTCCTCTGCTCTCATCCTTCTAGACCTATCGGCTGCCTTCGATACTGTGAACCATCAGATCCTCCTCTCCACCCTCTCCGAGTTGGGCATCTCCGGCGCGGCCCACGCTTGGATTGCGTCCTACCTGACAGGTCGCTCCTACCAGGTGGCGTGGCGAGAATCTGTCTCCTCACCACGCGCTCTCACCACTGGTGTCCCCCAGGGCTCTGTTCTAGGCCCTCTCCTATTCTCGCTATACACCAAGTCACTTGGCTCTGTCATAACCTCACATGGTCTCTCCTATCATTGCTATGCAGACGACACACAATTAATCTTCTCCTTTCCCCCTTCTGATGACCAGGTGGCGAATCGCATCTCTGCATGTCTGGCAGACATATCAGTGTGGATGACGGATCACCACCTCAAGCTGAACCTCGGCAAGACGGAGCTGCTCTTCCTCCCGGGGAAGGACTGCCCGTTCCATGATCTCGCCATCACGGTTGACAACTCCATTGTGTCCTCCTCCCAGAGCGCTAAGAACCTTGGCGTGATCCTGGACAACACCCTGTCGTTCTCAACTAACATCAAGGCGGTGGCCTGTTCCTGTAGGTTCATGCTCTACAACATCCGCAGAGTACGACCCTGCCTCACACAGGAAGCAGCGCAGGTCCAAATCCAGGCACTTGTCATCTCCCGTCTGGATTACTGCAACTCGCTGTTGGCTGGGCTCCCTGCCTGTGCCATTAAACCCCTACAACTCATCCAGAACGCCGCAGCCCGTCTGGTGTTCAACCTTCCCAAGTTCTCTCACGTCACCCCGCTCCTCCGCTCTCTCCACTGGCTTCCAGTTGAAGTACAAGACCATGGTGCTTGCCTACGGAGCTGTGAGGGGAACGGCACCTCAGTACCTCCAGGCTCTGATCAGGCCCTACACCCAAACAAGGGCACTGCGTTCATCCACCTCTGGCCTGCTCGCCTCCCTACCACTGAGGAAGTACAGTTCCCGCTCAGCCCAGTCAAAACTGTTCGCTGCTCTGGCCCCCCAATGGTGGAACAAACTCCCTCACGATGCCAGAACAGCGGAGTCAATCACCACCTTCCGGAGACACCTGAAACCCCACCTCTTTAAGGAATACCTAGGATAGGATAAAGTAATCCTTCTCACCCCCCTTAAAAGATTTAGATGCACTATTGTAAAGTGGCTGTTCCACTGGATGTCATAAGGTGAATGCACCAATTTGTAAGTCGCTCTGGATAAGAGCGTCTGCTAAATGACTTAAATGTAATGTAAATGTATATGCATATAATATATTCCTGGCATGAGTTGCAGGAAGTTGAAATTGTGCACACTATTTATCCGAATGTGGAAATGCTGCCCCCTATCCTTAAAAGGTTTTAAAGTTACGACGTCTTCGTTATAACGTCTTTAATGAAATCACCAAACAACAAATTATGTGTCATTATTGTTATTTAAGTCCCTCCCTACCATTTCCCACATTCTTTGTGGTAGGAATATTGTTTCATTATCCACTTTTGGATTTTGTAGTTTTGGCGGGAAGAATCACCTTGAAACAAAAGGGTCCCCACAATAGTGCCTGAGAGACAGTTCCTGCAATTTATTTACGACCGTCATAAAACTGGCCAACTCCCCTATGAAACCATTGGTTAGCTGGCACCTTTAATCTTCATCTAGAAGAAGTCATGACACATTGTTCATCCATATATTATATGTACACTACCATTCAAAAGTTTGGGGTCACTTAGACATGTCCTTGTTTTTATTTGTCCATTGTTTTGTCCATTAAAATAAAATGAAATTGATCAGAAATACAGTGTAAAGATTGTTAATGTTGTAAATTACTTTTATAGCTGGAAACGACCAATTTTTTTAAATGGAATATCTACAAAGGCGTATAGAGGCCCATTGTCAGCAACCATCACCTCTGTGTTCCAATGGCACGTTGTGTTAGCTAATCCAAGTTTATAATTTTAAAAGGCTAATTGATCATGAGAAAACCCTTTTGCAATTATGTTAACACAGCTGAAAACTGTTGTTCTGATTAAAGCAGCAATTCAACTAGCCTTCTTTAGACTACTTGAGTATCTGGAACATCAGCATTTGTGTGTTCAATGGCATGCTCAAAAGTGGCCAGAAACAAAGTACTTTCTTCTGAAACGCATCAATCTATTATTGTTCTGAGAAATGAAGGCTATTCCATGTGAGAAATTACCAAGAAACTGAATCTCGTACAACGCTGTGTATTACTCCCTTCACAGAACAGTGCAAATTAGAATAGAAAGAGGAGTGGGAGGCCCTGGTGCACAACTGAGCAAGAGGACAAGTACATTAGTGTCTAGTTTGAGAAACAGACGCCTTACAATTCCTCAACAAGCAGCGTCATTAAATAGTACCAGCAAAACACCAGTCTCAACGTCAACAGTGAAGAGGCGACTCTGGGATGCTGGCCTTCTAGGCAGAGTTCCTCTGTCCAGTGTCTGTGTTATTTTGCCCATCTTAATCTTTTCTTAACCTCTTGAAACTCTGGGGGCAGTATTTCATTTTTGGATGAAAAACGTTCCCGTTTTAAACAAGATATTTTGTCACGAAAAGATGCTCGACTATGCATATAATTGACAGCTTGGAAAGAAGACACTGACGTTTCCAAAACTTCAAAGATATTGTCTGTGAGTGCCACAGAACTTATGTTACAGGCGAAACCCAGATAAAAATAAAAATCCAACCAGGAAGTGCCGCATTTTTTGAAACCGCCTCATGCCAATGACTCCTTTTATGGCTGTGAATGAGCTACGAATGAGCTTACGTTTTCCACGCATTCCCCAATGTGTCTACAGCATTGTGACGTCTTTTTAGGCATTTCCATTGGACACTAGCTGTAAGGGACCATATTTAGCGAGTGGTGTTTCCCAGGGGAAAATCTAGCGTAAAATACTGAGGTAGTCCACCTGGCAACCATCATTACGCACACCTGGCAACTTTCATTTCTCACACCAGGCAACCATCATTACACACACCTGGCAACCATCTTTTCTCACACCTGGCAACCATCATTACACACACCTGGGCATCATCATTACCTTGATTACTTCCCCTTTATTTAGCCCTCAGTAACCTCAGTCTTCAGGAAGTATGGGTTTTGTTCACCTTCAGTACCCTTCTCCTGTTTTGTTTATCTGCTTATTCTCATTATTAAACTCACCTTCTACACCTGCTTCCTGACTCCCTGCGTATACGGTACAAGGATAGAGCAATGAGCTCAATATTTCCCTGTAAATAAGCTCTCCTGTGATGTGTTTCATGTTAACACAAAGGACCATGGGGGGTGGCTGTGTGTGTGAACCCGTGAGCTTTTGCAATGTGACTATGGTGACGGTATGGTTGACGACGGTATGGTGACGGTATGGTTGTCGACGGTGTGGTGACGGGGGAATGGTTGTCGACGGTATGGTGACGGTATGGTTGTCGACGGTGTGGTGACGGGGGAATGGTTGTCGACGGTATGGTTGTCGACGGTGTGGTGACGGGGGAATGGTTGTCGACGGTATGGTTGTCGACGGTGTGGTGACGGGGGAATGGTTGTCGACGGTATGGTTGTCGACGGTATGGTTGTCGACGGTGTGGTTGTCGATGGTGTGGTGACGGGGGAATGGTTGTCGACGGTATGGTTGTCGACGGTGTGGTGACGGGGGAATGGTTGTCGACGGTATGGTTGTCGACGGTGTGGTTGTCGATGGTGTGGTGACGGGGGAATGGTTGTCGACGGTATGGTTGTCGACGGTGTGGTGACGGGGGAATGGTTGTTTACGGTATGGTTGTTGACGGTATGGTTGTTGACGGTATGGTTGTTTACGGTATGGTTGTCGACGGTATGGTTGTCGACGGTATGGTTGTCGACGGTATGGTTGTCGACGGTGTGGTTGTCGACGGTGTGGTGACGGGGGAATGGTTGTCGACGGTGTGGTTGTCGACGGTGTGGTTGTCGACGGTGTGGTTGTCGACGGTGTGGTGACGGGGGAATGGTTGTCGACGGTGTGGTGACGGGGGAATGGTTGTCGACGGTGTGGTTGTCGACAGTATGGTTGTCGACGGTATGGTTGTCGACGGTGTGGTGACGGGGGAATGGTTGTCGACGGTATGGTGACGGGGGAATGGTTGTCGACGGTGTGGTTGTCGACGGTATGGTGACGGGGGAATGGTTGTCGACGGTGTGGTGACGGGGGAATGGTTGTCGACGGTGTGGTGACGGGGGAATGGTTGTCGACGGTGTGGTTGTCGACGGTATGGTTGTCGACGGTATGGTGACGGGGGAATGGTTGTCGACGGTGTGGTGACGGGGGAATGGTTGTCGACGGTATGGTTGTCGATGGTGTGGTGACGGGGGAATGGTTGTCGACGGTATGGTTGTCGACGGTGTGGTGACGGGGGAATGGTTGTCGACGGTATGGTGACGGGGGAATGGTTGTCGACGGTGTGGTTGTCGACGGTATGGTTGTCAACGGTATGGTTGTCGACGGTGTGGTGACGGGGGAATGGTTGTCGACGGTATGGTTGTCGACGGTGTGGTGACGGGGGAATGGTTGTCGACGGTATGGTTGTCGACGGTGTGGTGACGGGGGAATGGTTGTCGACAGTATGGTTGTCGACGGTATGGTTGTCGACGGTGTGGTTGTCGATGGTGTGGTGACGGGGGAATGGTTGTCGACGGTATGGTTGTCGACGGTGTGGTGACGGGGGAATGGTTGTCGACGGAATGGTTGTCGACGGTGTGGTGACGGGGGAATGGTTGTCGACGGTATGGTGACGGGGGGAATGGTTGTCGACGGTATGGTTGTCGACGGTGTGGTGACGGGGGAATGGTTGTCGACGGTATGGTTGTCGATGGTGTGGTGACGGGGGAATGGTTGTCGGCGGTATGGTTGTTGACGGTGTGGTGACGGGGGAATGGTTGTCGACGGTATGGTTGTCGACGGTGTGGTGACGGGGGAATGGTTGTCGACGGTATGGTTGTCGACGGTGTGGTGACGGGGGAATGGTTGTCGACGGTATGGTTGTCGATGGTGTGGTGACGGGGGAATGGTTGTCGGCGGTATGGTTGTTGACGGTGTGGTGACGGGGGAATGGTTGTCGACGGTATGGTTGTCGATGGTGTGGTGACGGGGGAATGGTTGTCGACGGAATGGTTGTCGACGGTGTGGTTGTCGACGGTATGGTTGTCGACGGTGTGGTGACGGGGGAATGGTTGTCGACGGTATGGTTGTCGATGGTGTGGTGACGGGGGAATGGTTGTCGACGGAATGGTTGTCGACGGTGTGGTGACAGGGGAATGGTTGTCAACGGTATGGTTGTCGATGGTGTGGTTGTCGACGGTGTGGTGACGGGGGAATGGTTGTCGACGGTATGGTTGTCGATGGTGTGGTGACGGGGGAATGGTTGTCGACGGTATGGTTGTCGACGGTGTGGTGACGGGGGAATGGTTGTCGGCGGTATGGTTGTCGACGGTATGGTTGTCGACGGTGTGGTGACGGGGAATGGTTGTCGACGGTATGGTTGTCGACGGAATGGTTGTCGATGGTGTGGTTGTCGAGGGTGTGGTGACGGGGGAATGGTTGTCGACGGAATGGTTGTCGACGGTGTGGTGACGGGGGAATGGTTGTCGACGGTATGGTTGTCGACGGTGTGGTGACGGGGGAATGGTTGTCGACAGTATGGTTGTCGACGGTATGGTTGTCGATGGTGTGGTGACGGGGGAATGGTTGTCGACGGTGTGGTGACGGGGGAATGGTTGTCGACGGTATGGTTGTCGACGGTGTGGTGACGGGGGAATGGTTGTCGACGGTATGGTTGTCGATGGTGTGGTGACGGGGGAATGGTTGTCGGCGGTATGGTTGTCGATGGTGTGGTGACGGGGGAATGGTTGTCGACGGTGTGGTTGTCGACGGTGTGGTGACGGGGGAATGGTTGTCGACGGTATGGTTGTCGACGGTGTGGTGACGGGGGAATGGTTGTCGACGGTATGGTTGTCGATGGTGTGGTGACGGGGGAATGGTTGTCGGCGGTATGGTTGTCGATGGTGTGGTGACGGGGGAATGGTTGTCGGCGGTATGGTTGTTGACGGGGGAATGGTTGTCGACGGTGTGGTGATGGGGGAATGGTTGTCGGCGGTATGGTTGTCGATGGTGTGGTGACGGGGGAATGGTTGTCGGCGGTATGGTTGTTGACGGGGGAATGGTTGTCGACGGTGTGGTGACGGGGGAATGGTTGTCGGCGGTATGGTTGTTGACGGGGGAATGGTTGTCGACGGTGTGGTGATGGGGGAATGGTTGTCGGCGGTATGGTTGTCGATGGTGTGGTGACGGGGGTATGGTTGTCGACGGTATGGTTGTCGACGGAATGGTTGTCGACGGTATGGTTGTCGACGGTATGGTTGTTGACGGTATGGTTGTCGACGGTATGGTTGTTGACGGTATGGTTGTTGACGGGGGAATGGTTGTCGACGGAATGGTTGTCGACGGTATGGTTGTCGACGGTGTGGTTGTTGACGGTATGGTTGTCGACGGTGTGGTTGTCGACGGTGTGGTTGTTGACGGTGTGGTTGTCGACGGTATGGTTGTTGACGGTATGGTTGTCGACGGTATGGTTGTCGACGGAATGGTTGTCGACGGTGTGGTGACGGGGGAATGGTTGTCGACGGTATGGTTGTCGACGGTATGGTTGTCGACGGTATGGTTGTCGACGGTGTGGTGACGGGGGAATGGTTGTCGACGGTATGGTTGTCGATGGTGTGGTGACGGGGGAATGGTTGTCGACGGAATGGTTGTCGACGGTGTGGTTGTCGACGGTATGGTTGTCGATGGTGTGGTGACGGGGAATGGTTGTCGACGGTATGGTTGTCGACGGTGTGGTGACGGGGGAATGGTTGTCGACGGTATGGTTGTCGACGGTGTGGTGACGGGGGAATGGTTGTCGGCGGTATGGTTGTTGACGGGGGAATGGTTGTCGACGGTATGGTTGTCGACGGTATGGTTGTCGACGGTATGGTTGTTGACGGTATGGTTGTTGACGGTATGGTGACGGTATGGTTGTCGACGGTATGGTTGTCGACGGTATGGTTGTTGACGGTATGGTTGTTGACGGTATGGTTGTTGACGGTATGGTGACGGTATGGTTGTCGACGGTATGGTTGTCGACGGTATGGTGACGGTATGGTTGTCGACGGTATGGTTGT
Source organism: Oncorhynchus keta (assembly GCF_023373465.1). Taxonomy (NCBI): domain Eukaryota; kingdom Metazoa; phylum Chordata; class Actinopteri; order Salmoniformes; family Salmonidae; genus Oncorhynchus; species Oncorhynchus keta. The sequence continues at coordinate 6,945,885 of NC_068424.1, forward strand.
CGACAGTATGGTTGTCGACGGTATGGTGACGGTATGGTTGTCGACGGTATGGTTGTCGACGGTATGGTTGTTGACGGTGTGGTGACGGTATGGTTGTCGATGGTATGGTTGTCGACGGTATGGTTGTCGACGGTATGGTTGTCGACGGTATGGTTGTCGACGGTATGGTTGTTGACGGTGTGGTGACGGTATGGTTGTCGACGGTATGGTTGTCGACGGTATGGTTGTCGACGGTATGGTTGTCGACGGTATGGTTGTCGACGGTGTGGTGATGGTATGGTTGTCGATGGTATGGTTGTCGACGGTATGGTTGTCGACGGTATGGTGACGGTATGGTTGTCGATGGTATGGTTGTCGACGGTATGGTTGTCGATGGTATGGTTGTCGACGGTATGGTTGTCGACGGTGTGGTGACGGTATGGTTGTCGATGGTATGGTTGTCGACGGTATGGTTGTCGACGGTATGGTTGTCGACGGTATGGTTGTCGACGGTGTGGTGACGGTATGGTTGTCGATGGTATGGTTGTCGACGGTATGGTTGTCGACGGTATGGTTGTCGACGGTATGGTTGTCGACGGTATGGTTGTCGATGGTATGGTTGTCGACGGTATGGTTGTCGACGGTATGGTTGTCGATGGTATGGTTGTTTACGGTATGGTTGTTGACGGTATGGTTGTTGACGGTATGGTTTTTGACGGTATGGTGACGGTATGGTTGTCGACGGTATGGTTGTTGACGGTATGGTTGTCGACGGTATGGTTGTTGACGGTATGGTTGTCGATGGTATGGTTGTTTACGGTATGGTTGTTGACGGTATGGTTGTTGACGGTATGGTTTTTGATGGTATGGTGACGGTATGGTTGTCGACGGTATGGTTGTCGACGGTATGGTTGTCGACGGTATGGTTGTCGACGGTATGGTTGTTTACGGTATGGTTGTCGACGGTATGGTTGTCGACGGTATGGTTGTCGACGGTATGGTTGTTTACGGTATGGTTGTTGACGGTGTGGTTGTTGACGGTATGGTTGTTGACGGTATGGTTGTTGACGGTATGGTTGTTGACGGTATGGTTGTTGACGGTATGGTTGTTTACGGTGTGGTTGTTGACGGTGTGGTTGTTGACGGTATGGTTGTTGACGGTATGGTTGTCGACGGTATGGTTGTTGACGGTATGGGGACGGTATGGTTGTCGACGGTATGGTTGTTTACGGTATGGTTGTTGACGGTATGGTTGTCGACGGTGTGGTTGTTGACGGTATGGTTGTTGACGGTATGGTTGTTGACGGTATGGTTGTCGACGGTATGGTTGTCGACGGTATGGTTGTCGACGGTATGGTTGTTTACGGTATGGTTGTCGACGGTATGGTTGTCGACGGTATGGTTGTCGACGGTATGGTTGTCGACGGTATGGTTGTTTACGGTATGGTTGTTGACGGTATGGTTGTCGACGGTATGGTTGTTGACGGTATGGTTGTTGACGGTATGGTTGTTGACGGTATGGTTGTTTACGGTGTGGTTGTTGACGGTGTGGTTGTTGACGGTATGGTTGTTGACGGTATGGTTGTCGACGGTATGGTTGTTGACGTTATGGTGACGGTATGGTTGTCGACGGTATGGTTGTTTACGGTATGGTTGTTGACGGTATGGTTGTCGACGGTGTGGTTGTTGACGGTATGGTTGTTGACGGTATGGTTGTTGACGGTATGGTTGTCGACGGTATGGTTGTCGACGGTATGGTTGTCGACGGTATGGTTGTCGACGGTATGGTTGTCGACGGTATGGTTGTCGACGGTGTGGTTGTTGACGGTATGGTTGTTTACGGTATGGTTGTCGACGGTATGGTTGTCGACGGTATGGTTGTCGACGGTATGGTTGTCGACGGTATGGTTGTTTACGGTATGGTTGTCGACGGTATGGTTGTTTACGGTATGGTTGTCGACGGTATGGTTGTCGACGGTGTGGTTGTCGACGGTATGGTTGTCGACGGTATGGTTGTCGACGGTATGGTTGTTTACGGTATGGTTGTCGACGGTATGGTTGTCGACGGTGTGGTTGTCGACGGTATGGTGACGGTATGGTTGTCGACGGTATGGTGACGGTTGGCATGGTTGTCGACGGTATGGTTGTCGACGGTATGGTTGTTTACGGTATGGTTGTCGACGGTATGGTTGTCGACGGTGTGGTTGTCGACGGTATGGTTGTCGACGGTATGGTTGTCGACGGTATGGTTGTTTACGGTATGGTTGTCGACGGTATGGTTGTCGACGGTGTGGTTGTCGACGGTATGGTTGTCGGTATGGTTGTCGACGGTATGGTGACGGTATGGTTGTCGACGGTATGGTTGTCGACGGTATGGTTGTCGACGGTATGGTTGTTTACGGTATGGTTGTCGACGGTATGGTTGTCGACGGTGTGGTTGTCGACGGTATGGTTGTCGACGGTATGGTTGTCGACGGTATGGTTGTTTACGGTATGGTCGTCGACGGTATGGTTGTTTACGGTATGGTTGTCGACGGTGTGGTTGTCGACGGTATGGTTGTTTACGGTATGGTTGTCGACGGTATGGTTGTCGACGGTATGGTTGTTTACGGTATGGTTGTTGACGGTATGGTGACGGTATGGTTGTTGACGGTATGGTTGTTGACGGTATGGTTGTTGACGGTATGGTTTTTGACGGTATGGTGACGGTATGGTTGTCGACGGTATGGTTGTCGACGGTATGGTTGTTTACGGTATGGTTGTTGACGGTATGGTTTTTGACGGTATGGTGACGGTATGGTTGTTGACGGTATGGTTGTCGATGGTATGGTTGTTTACGGTATGGTTGTTGACGGTATGGTTGTTGACGGTATGGTTTTTGACGGTATGGTGACGGTATGGTTGTCGACGGTATGGTTGTCGACGGTATGGTGACGGTATGGTTGGTTGTCGACGGTATGGTTGTTGACGGTATGGTTGTTGACGGTATGGTTGTTGACGGTATGGTTGTCGACGGTATGGTTGTTGACGGTATGGTTGTCGACGGTATGGTTGTCGACGGTATGGTGACGGGGGAATGGTTGTCGACGGTATGGTGACGGGGGAATGGTTGTCGACGGTATGGTTGTCGACGGTATGGTTGTTGTGTGTCAAGGAAGATTATTCTCATTGTTGCTTTTGTCAAGGAGATGGGAACACCAGGGTCACTGTGCTTATACAACATTCAAGTGTATGCAAGCACACACACACATACACACACACACACACACCAATCCGCTCCTGCAGTCTGACCCATGCAGACACACACAAACAGGACGAGACTTTTTGTCTGACAAAAGCACAGTGCACCAAATGAAATACTGGGTTATTTGCCATTCAAATTACCCCAATAGCATCCAGCTTTTTAGGTCAGCGCATTCTTAACTAATAGCCCTGATTGTGGTGCCATCCGCCAAGCTTCAAAATGTGGTCTCATTATCCCTAGTGGTGCTAATGGAGTGGAGTTAAGGAGAGATGGAGAGGTGAAGAGAAGGAAGGTGGAGGGAAGGAGAGATAGAAGGGAGGTGGAGGGAGAGATGGAGAGGTGGAGGGAGGGAGAGGTGGAGGGAGAGATGGAGAGGTGGAGAGGTGGAGGGAGGGAGAGGTGGAGGGAGAGATGGAGCGAAGGATTGATTTGATTAGGATCTCTTTTAGTCCTTATTTGCACTGATCTTCCAAGAGTCTTTAAACATTAAAATACAATTCATAATACGATAAAACCCACTATTACAAACAGACATAATACACTAATATACCAGATAAATACTCCAATAGTCTATAAAGATTGATTGATTATTCATCTGTCATAGTCCAGCATAACTTTCTTGTATCATATTTAAATGCTTTTAAAGTATCGTTTGAATGTACATATTGAAAGGTTTCTTCAGATAAATTATTCCATTTCTTTATTGCTCTGAATCTAAATGTTATTTTGCTTATTTCTCTTTTCTGTCTGAATACCACATAGATGGAGGACAGTCTATTCATAGTATTTAGTAAATGTCTGTCTCTTACCAACTGAATACTATTGTGAATAGTAACGGCCGTTGGTAGGTGTTAATCATATTAATGGTAAAACTGAACACTATCAAACAAGCAACAAAAGCACAACCGAAACAGCTCCGTTCAGGTGCAAAACAGAAAATAACAACCCACAACCCATGGTGGGAAAACAGGCTGACAACAACAACCCACAACCCTGGGAAAACAAGTATGATTCTAGTGGGAAAAAGGCTCTAAGTATGATTCTCAACAACAACAACCCATAGTGGGAAAACAGGCTGCCTCAGTATGATTCTCAATCAGAGACAACAACAACCCACAACCCATAGTGGGAAAACAGGCTGCCTAAGTATGATTCTCAATCAGAGACAACAACAACCCACAACCCATAGTGGAAAACAGGCTGCCTAAGTATGATTCTCAATCAGAGACAACAACAACCCACAACCCATAGTGGGAAAACAGGCTGCCTAAGTATGATTCTCAATCAGAGACAAAAACAACCCACAACCCATAGTGGGAAAACAGGCTGCCTAAGTATGATTCTCAATCAGACACAACAACAACCCACAACCCATAGTGGTAAAACAGGCTGCCTAAGTATGATTCTCAATCAGAGACAACAACAACCCACAACCCATAGTGGAAAAACAGGCTGCCTAAGTATGATTCTCAATCAGAGACAACAACAACCCACAACCCATAGTGGGAAAACAGGCTGCCTAAGTATGATTCTCAATCAGAGACAACAACAACCCACAACCCATAGTGGAAAAACAGGCTGCCTAAGTATGATTCTCAATCAGAGACAACAACAACCCACAACCCATAGTGGGAAAACAGGCTGCCTAAGTATGATTCTCAATCAGAGACAACAACCCACAACCCATAGTGGGACAACAGGCTGCCTAAGTATGATTCTCAATCAGAGACAACAACAACCCACAACCCATAGTGGGAAAACAGGCTGCCTAAGTATGATTCCAATCAGACAACAACAACCCACAACCCATAGTGGGAAAACAGGCTGCCTAAGTATGATTCTCAATCAGAGACAACAACAACCCACAACCCATAGTGGGAAAACAGGCTGCCTAAGTATGATTCTCAATCAGAGACAACAACAAACAACAACCCAATCAGAGACAAAAACAACCCACAACCCATAGTGGGAAAACCCATAGATTCTCAATCAGAGACAACAACTACCCAAACAGGGGGAAAAACAGGCTGCCTAAGTATGGTTCTCAATCAGAGACAACAACCCACAACCCATAGTGGGACAACAGGCTGCCTAAGTATGGTTCTCAATCAGAGACAACGATTGACAGCTGCCTCTGATTGGGAACCATACCAGGCCAAACACCTAGAAATATAACACACAGAACAAAACATAGAATGCCCACCCCAACTCACGCCCTGACCAAACTAAAATAGAGTCAAAAAAAAGAGGAACTAAGGTCAGGACGTGACATGAATAGAGTTTGGACATTTTGAAATAGTGTATATTATGAAGAAAGAAAAGCATGATTTTTTTTCAATGATCTTGTTGATTGATGACCAAGCGGGAGCATTGTGGGTGACGACAACAGAATAACCATATAACCAGAATAACCACCACTGTAAAACAATCCTTGTTGGAGATACGTGGACTGAAGGATTATTGTCATGGATGGTTTTCTTGAAGGAGAGGGGAACACCAGGGTCACTGTGACCTCCTCTAGAACACACCGACACACACACTGACACACACACACACACACCGATACACACTGACACACACTGACACACACTGACACACACCGATACACACTGACACACACTGACACACTGACACACACACCGGTATACACACTGACACACACCGACACACACACTGACAAACACACACACACACACACACACACACACACACACACACACACACACACACACACACACACACACACACACACACACACACACACACACACACACACACACACACACACACACACAGACACACACAGAAACACACACACACACACACAGACAGACACACACAGAAAGACACACAGACACACACACACATACATTCTCAGAGTATCAGTCTGCTCATCCAGTCTGACCCATGCAGCACACACAGGACGAGGCTTTTGTCTGACAAAAGCACAGTGCACCCTGATCGTGGTGCCATCCGCCAAGAGCCAAATGTCTTCTCATTATCCCTAGTGGTGCTAATGGAGTGGAGTTAAGGAGAGATGCAGGGGTGGAGAGGTGGAGGGAAGGAGAGATGGAGGGTTGGAGAGATGGAGGGAAGGAGAGGTGGAGGGGTGGAAGGAAGGAGAGATGGAGGGTGGAGAGGTGGAGGGAAGGAGAGGTGGAGGGGTGGATGGAAGGAGAGATGGAGGGAAGGAGAGGTGGAGGGGTGGAGGGAAGGAGAGATGGAGGGGTGGAGAGGTGGTGGGGAAGGAGAGGTGGAGGGGTGGATGGAAGGAGAGATGGAGGGAAGGAGAGGTGGAGGGGTGGAGGGAAGGAGAGATGGAGGGAAGGAGAGGTGGAGGGGTGGAGGGAAGGAGAGGTGGAGGGAAGGAGAGATGGAGAGAAGGAGATGTGGAGAGGTGGTGGGAAGGAGAGGTGGAGGGAAGGAGGGAAGCAGAGGTGTAGGGAAGGAGAGGAGGAGAGTTGGAGGGAAGGAGAGGTGGAGAGGTGGAGAGAAGGAGAGTTGGAGGGAAGGAGGGAAGCAGAGGTGTAGGGAAGGAGAGGTGGAGGGAAGGAGAGGTGGAGAGGTGGAGAGAAGGAGAGTTGGAGGGAAGGAGGGAAGGAGAGGTGGAGAGGTGGAGAGCTGGACAGGTGGAGAGAAGGAGAGGGGTGGAGAGGTGGAGAGGTGGAGAGAATGAGAGGTGGAGGGAAGGAGAGGTGGAGAGAATGAGAGGTGGAGGGAATGAGAGGTGGAGAGGTGGAGAGAAGGAGAGTTGGAGGGAAGGAGAGGTGGAGGGAAGGAGAGGTTGAGGGAAGGAGAGGTGGAGAGGTGGAGGGAAGGAGAGGGGTGGAGAGGTGGAGAGGTGGAGGGAAGGAGAGGGGTGGAGAGGTGGAGAGGTGGAGGGAAGGACAGGTGTAGGGACGGAGAGGTGGAGAGAATGAGAGGTGGAGGAAAGGAGAGGTGGAGGGAAGGAGAGGTGGAGAGGTGGACAGGTGGAGAGCTGGACAGGTGGAGAGGTGGAGAGAAGGAGAGGGGTGGAGAGGTGGATGGAAGGACAGGTGGAGGGAAGGAGAGGGGTGGAGAGGTGGATGGAAGGACAGGTGGAGGGAAGGAGAGGTGGAGAGATGGAGAGGTCGACAGGTGGAGAGGTGGAGAGAAGGAGAGGTGGAGGGAAGGAGAGGTGGAGAGTTGGAGAGGTGGAGAGTTGGATAGGTGGAGGGGTGGAGAGGTGGAATTAAAGAGAAACGGAGAAAAACGAGAGGTGGAGGGGTGGAGGGAAGGAGAGATGGAGAGAAGCAGAGGTGGAGAGGTGGAGGGGTGGAGGGAAGGAGAGGTGGAGAGAAGGAGAGATGGAGGGAAGGAGGGGTGGAGGGAAGGAAAGGTGGGCGAAGGACCGGTGGAGAGGTGGAGGGAAGGAGAGGTGGAGGGAAGGAGAGGTGGAGAGAATGAGAGGTGGAGGGAAGGAGAGTTGGAGGGAAGGAATCTAAATGTCATTTTGCTTATTTCTCTTTTCTGTCTGAATACCACATAGATGGAGGACAGTCTATTCATAGTATTTAGTAAATGTCTGTCTCTTACCAACTGAATACTATTGTGAATAGTAACGGCCGTTGGTAGGTGTTAATCATATTAATGGTAAAACTGAACACTATCAAACAAGCAACAAAAGCACAACCGAAACAGCTCCGTTCAGGTGCAAAACCCATGGTGGGAAAACAGGCTGCCTAAGTAATTCTCAATCAGAGACAACAACAACCCATGGTGGGAAAACAGGCTGCCTCAGTATGATTCTCAATCAGAGACAACAACAACCCACAACCCATAGTGGGAAAACAGGCTGCCTCAGTATGATTCTCAATCAGAGACAAAAACAACCCACAACCCATAGTGGGAAAACAGGCTGCCTAAGTATGATTCTCAATCAGAGACAAAAACAACCCACAACCCATAGTGGGAAAACAGGCTGCCTAAGTATGATTCTCAATCAGACACAACAACAACCCACAACCCATAGTGGTAAAACAGGCTGCCTAAGTATGATTCTCAATCAGAGACAACAACAACCCACAACCCATAGTGGAAAAACAGGCTGCCTAAGTATGATTCTCAATCAGAGACAACAACAACCCACAACCCATAGTGGGAAAACAGGCTGCCTAAGTATGATTCTCAATCAGAGACAACAACAACCCACAACCCATAGTGGAAAACAGGCTGCCTAAGTATGGTTCTCAATCAGAGACAACAACCCACAACCCATAGTGGGACAACAGGCTGCCTAAGTATGATTCTCAATCAGAGACAACAACAACCCACAACCCATAGTGGAAAAACAGGCTGCCTAAGTATGATTCTCAATCAGAGACAACAACAACCCACAACCCATAGTGGGAAAACAGGCTGCCTAAGTATGATTCTCAATCAGAGACAACAACAACCCACAACCCATAGTGGGAAAACAGGCTGCCTAAGTATGATTCTCAATCAGAGACAACAACAACCCACAACCCATAGTGGGAAAACAGGCTGCCTAAGTATGATTCTCAATCAGAGACAACAACAACCCACAACCCATAGTGGAAAAACAGGCTGCCTAAGTATGATTCTCAATCAGAGACAACAACTACCCACAACTAACAGGGGGAAAACAGGCTGCCTCAGTATGATTCTCAATCAGAGACAACAACAACCCACAACCCATTGTGGGAAAACAGGCTGCCTAAGTATGATTCTCAATCAGAGACAACGATTGACAGCTGCCTCTGATTGGGAACCATACCAGGCCAAACACCTAGAAATATAACACACAGAACAAAAAATAGAATGCCCACCCCAACTCACGCCCTGACCAAACTAAAATAGAGTCAAAAAAAGAGGAACTAAGGTCAGGACGTGACATGAATAGAGTTTGGACATTTTGAAATAGTGTATATTATGAAGAAAGAAAAGCATGATTTTTTTCAATGATCTTGTTGATTGATGACCAAGCGGGAGCATTGTGGGTGACGACAACAGAATAACCATATAACCAGAATAACCACCACTGTAAAACAATCCTTGTTGGAGATACGTGGACTGAAGGATTATTGTCATGGATGGTTTTCTTGAAGGAGAGGGGAACACCAGGGTCACTGTGACCTCCTCTAGAACACACCGACACACACACTGACACACACACACACACACCGATACACACTAACACACACCGACACACACACACACACACCGATACACACTGACACACACTGACACACTGACACACACACCGGTATACACACTGACACACACCGACACACACACTGACAAACACACACACACACACACACACACACACACACACACACACACACACACACACACACACACACACACACACACACACACACACACACACACACACACACACACACACACACACACACACACACACACACACACACACACAGACAGACACACACAGAAAGACACACAGACACACACACACATACATTCTGCCAGAGTATCAGTCTGCTCATCCAGTCTGACCCATGCAGCACACACAGGACGAGGCTTTTTGTCTGACAAAAGCACAGTGCACCCTGATCGTGGTGCCATCCGCCAAGAGCCAAATGTCTTCTCATTATCCCTAGTGGTGCTAATGGAGTGGAGTTAAGGAGAGATGCAGGGGTGGAGAGGTGGAGGGAAGGAGAGATGGAGGGGTGGAGAGATGGAGGGAAGGAGAGGTGGAGGGGTGGAAGGAAGGAGAGATGGAGGGGTGGAGAGGTGGAGGGAAGGAGAGGTGGAGGGGTGGAAGGAAGGAGAGATGGAGGGAAGGAGAGGTGGAGGGGTGGAGGGAAGGAGAGATGGAGGGGGTGGAGAGGTGGAGGGAAGGAGAGGTGGAGGGTGGATGGAAGGAGAGATGGAGGGAAGGAGAGGTGGAGGGGTGGAGGGAAGGAGAGATGGAGGGAAGGAGAGGTGGAGGGGTGGAGGGAAGGAGAGGTGGAGGGAAGGAGAGATGGAGAGAAGGAGATGTGGAGAGGTGGTGGGAAGGAGAGGTGGAGGGAAGGAGGGAAGCAGAGGTGTAGGGAAGGAGAGGAGGAGAGTTGGAGGGAAGGAGAGGTGGAGAGGTGGAGAGAAGGAGAGTTGGAGGGAAGGAGGGAAGCAGAGGTGTAGGGAAGGAGAGGTGGAGGGAAGGAGAGGTGGAGAGGTGGAGAGAAGGAGAGTTGGAGGGAAGGAGGGAAGGAGAGGTGGAGAGGTGGAGAGGTGGAGAGGTGGAGAGAAGGAGAGGGGTGGAGAGGTGGAGAGGTGGAGAGAATGAGAGGTGGAGGGAAGGAGAGGTGGAGAGAATGAGAGGTGGAGGGAATGAGAGGTGGAGAGGTGGAGAGAAGGAGAGTTGGAGGGAAGGAGAGGTGGAGGGAAGGAGAGGTTGAGGGAAGGAGAGGTGGAGAGGTGGAGGGAAGGAGAGGGGTGGAGAGGTGGAGAGGTGGAGGGAAGGAGAGGGGTGGAGAGGTGGAGAGGTGGAGGGAAGGACAGGTGTAGGGACGGAGAGGTGGAGAGAATGAGAGGTGGAGGAAAGGAGAGGTGGAGGGAAGGAGAGGTGGAGAGGTGGACAGGTGGAGAGCTGGACAGGAGGTGGGAAGGAGGGTGGAGAGGTGGATGGAAGGACAGGTGGAGGGAAGGGAGGGGTGGAGAGGTGGATGGAAGGACAGGTGGAGGGAAGGGAGAGGTGGAGAGGTGGAGAGGTGGTGGAAGGACAGGTGGAGGAAGGAGAGAAGGAGAGGTGGAGGGAAGGATGGAGAGTCGACAGGTGGAGAGGTGGAGAGAAGGAGAGGTGGAGGGAAGGAGAGGTGGAGAGTTGGAGAGGTGGGAGTTGGATAGGTGGAGGGGTGGAATTGGAATTAAAGAGAAACGGAGAAAACGAGAGGTGGAGGGGTGGAGGGAAGGAGAGATGGAGAGAAGCAGAGGTGGAGAGGTGGAGGGGTGGAGGGAAGGAGAGGTGGAGAGAAGGAGAGATGGAGGGAAGGAGGGGTGGAGGGAAGGAAAGGTGGGCGAAGGACCGGTGGAGAGGTGGAGGGAAGGAGAGGTGGAGGGAAGGAGAGGTGGAGAGAATGAGAGGTGGAGGGAAGGAGAGTTGGAGGGAAGGAATCTAAATGTCATTTTGCTTATTTCTCTTTTCTGTCTGAATACCACATAGATGGAGGACAGTCTATTCATAGTATTTAGTAAATGTCTGTCTCTTACCAACTGAATACTATTGTGAATAGTAACGGCCGTTGGTAGGTGTTAATCATATTAATGGTAAAACTGAACACTATCAAACAAGCAACAAAAGCACAACCGAAACAGCTCCGTTCAGGTGCAAAACAGAAAATAACAACCCACAACCCATGGTGGGAAAACAGGCTGCCTAAGTATGATTCTCAATCAGAGACAACAACAACCCACAACCCATAGTGGGAAAACAGGCTGCCTCAGTATGGTTCTCAATCAGAGACAACAACAACCCACAACCCATAGTGGGAAAACAGGCTGCCTAAGTATGATTCTCAATCAGAGACAACAACAACCCACAACCCATAGTGGGAAAACAGGCTGCCTAAGTATGATTCTCAATCAGACACAACAACAACCCACAACCCATAGTGGTAAAACAGGCTGCCTAAGTATGATTCTCAATCAGAGACAACAACAACCCACAACCCATAGTGGAAAAACAGGCTGCCTAAGTATGATTCTCAATCAGAGACAACAACAACCCACAACCCATAGTGGGAAAACAGGCTGCCTAAGTATGATTCTCAATCAGAGACAACAACAACCCACAACCTATAGTTGGAAAACAGGCTGCCTAAGTATGATTCTCAATCAGAGACAACAACAACCCACAACCCATAGTGGGAAAACAGGCTGCCTAAGTATGATTCTCAATCAGAGACAACAACAACCCACAACCCATAGTGGAAAAACAGGCTGCCTAAGTATGATTCTCAATCAGAGACAACAACAACCCACAACCCATAGTGGGAAAACAGGCTGCCTAAGTATGATTCTCAATCAGAGACAACAACAACCCACAACCCATAGTGGGAAAACAGGCTGCCTAAGTATGATTCTCAATCAGAGACAACAACCCACAACCCATAGTGGGACAACAGGCTGCCTAAGTATGATTCTCAATCAGAGACAAAAACAACCCACAACCCATAGTGGGAAAACAGGCTGCCTAAGTATGATTCTCAATCAGAGACAAAAACAACCCACAACCCATAGTGGGAAAACAGGCTGCCTAAGTATGATTCTCAATCAGACACAACAACAACCCACAACCCATAGTGGTAAAACAGGCTGCCTAAGTATGATTCTCAATCAGAGACAACAACAACCCACAACCCATAGTGGAAAAACAGGCTGCCTAAGTATGATTCTCAATCAGAGACAACAACAACCCACAACCCATAGTGGGAAAACAGGCTGCCTAAGTATGATTCTCAATCAGAGACAACAACAACCCACAACCCATAGTGGAAAAACAGGCTGCCTAAGTATGGTTCTCAATCAGAGACAACAACCCACAACCCATAGTGGGACAACAGGCTGCCTAAGTATGATTCTCAATCAGAGACAACAACAACCCACAACCCATAGTGGAAAAACAGGCTGCCTAAGTATGATTCTCAATCAGAGACAACAACAACCCACAACCCATAGTGGGAAAACAGGCTGCCTAAGTATGATTCTCAATCAGAGACAACAACAACCCACAACCCATAGTGGGAAAACAGGCTGCCTAAGTATGGTTCTCAATCAGAGACAACAACCCACAACCCATAGTGGGACAACAGGCTGCCTAAGTATGATTCTCAATCAGAGACAACAACAACCCACAACCCATAGTGGGAAAACAGGCTGCCTAAGTATGATTCTCAATCAGAGACAACAACCCACAACCCATAGTGGGACAACAGGCTGCCTAAGTATGGTTCTCAATCAGAGACAACAACCCACAACCCATAGTGGGACAACAGGCTGCCTAAGTATGGTTCTCAATCAGAGACAACGATTGACAGCTGCCTCTGATTGGGAACCATACCAGGCCAAACACCTAGAAATATAACACACAGAACAAAACATAGAATGCCCACCCCAACTCACGCCCTGACCAAACTAAAATAGAGTCAAAAAAAAGAGGAACTAAGGTCAGGACGTGACATGAATAGAGTTTGGACATTTTGAAATAGTGTATATTATGAAGAAAGAAAAGCATGATTTTTTTTCAATGATCTTGTTGATTGATGACCAAGCAGGAGCATTGTGGGTGACGACAACAGAATAATCATATCTCCACTGTAAAACAATCCTTGTTGGAGATACGTGGACTGAAGGATTATTGTCATGGATGGTTTTCTTGAAGGAGAGGGGAACACCAGGGTCACTGTGACCTCCTCTAGAACACACCGACACACACACTGACACACACACACACACACACACCGATACACACTAACACACACCGACACACACACACACACACCGATACACACTGACACACACTGACACACTGACACACACACCGGTATACACACTGACACACACCGACACACACACTGACAAACACACACACACACACACACAACACACACACACACACACACACACACACACACACACACACACACACACACACACACACACACACACACACACACACACACACACACACACACACACACACACACAGACAGACACACACAGAAAGACACACAGACACACACACACATACATTCTGCCAGAGTATCAGTCTGCTCATCCAGTCTGACCCATGCAGCACACACAGGACGAGGCTTTTTGTCTGACAAAAGCACAGTGCACCCTGATCGTGGTGCCATCCGCCAAGAGCCAAATGTCTTCTCATTATCCCTAGTGGTGCTAATGGAGTGGAGTTAAGGAGAGATGCAGGGGTGGAGAGGTGGAGGGAAGGAGAGATGGAGGGTTGGAGAGATGGAGGGAAGGAGAGGTGGAGGGGTGGAAGGAAGGAGAGATGGAGGGGTGGAGAGGTGGAGGGAAGGAGAGGTGGAGGGGTGGATGGAAGGAGAGATGGAGGGAAGGAGAGGTGGAGGGGTGGAGGGAAGGAGAGATGGAGGGGTGGAGAGGTGGAGGGAAGGAGAGGTGGAGGGGTGGATGGAAGGAGAGATGGAGGGAAGGAGAGGTGGAGGGGTGGAGGGAAGGAGAGATGGAGGGAAGGAGAGGTGGAGGGGTGGAGGGAAGGAGAGGTGGAGGGAAGGAGAGATGGAGAGAAGGAGAGGTGGAGAGGTGGTGGGAAGGAGAGGTGGAGGGAAGGAGGGAAGCAGAGGTGTAGGGAAGGAGAGGAGGAGAGTTGGAGGGAAGGAGAGGTGGAGAGGTGGAGAGAAGGAGAGTTGGAGGGAAGGAGGGAAGCAGAGGTGTAGGGAAGGAGAGGTGGAGGGAAGGAGAGGTGGAGAGGTGGAGAGAAGGAGAGTTGGAGGGAAGGAGGGAAGGAGAGGTGGAGAGGTGGAGAGCTGGACAGGTGGAGAGAAGGAGAGGGGTGGAGAGGTGGAGAGGTGGAGAGAATGAGAGGTGGAGGGAAGGAGAGGTGGAGAGAATGAGAGGTGGAGGGAATGAGAGGTGGAGAGGTGGAGAGAAGGAGAGTTGGAGGGAAGGAGAGGTGGAGGGAAGGAGAGGTTGAGGGAAGGAGAGGTGGAGAGGTGGAGGGAAGGAGAGGGGTGGAGAGGTGGAGAGGTGGAGGGAAGGAGAGGGGTGGAGAGGTGGAGAGGTGGAGGGAAGGACAGGTGTAGGGACGGAGAGGTGGAGAGAATGAGAGGTGGAGGAAAGGAGAGGTGGAGGGAAGGAGAGGTGGAGAGGTGGACAGGTGGAGAGCTGGACAGGTGGAGAGGTGGAGAGAAGGAGAGGGGTGGAGAGGTGGATGGAAGGACAGGTGGAGGGAAGGAGAGGGGTGGAGAGGTGGATGGAAGGACAGGTGGAGGGAAGGAGAGGTGGAGAGATGGAGAGGTCGACAGGTGGAGAGGTGGAGAGAAGGAGAGGTGGAGGGAAGGAGAGGTGGAGAGTTGGAGAGGTGGAGAGTTGGATAGGTGGAGGGGTGGAGAGGTGGAATTAAAGAGAAACGGAGAAAACGAGAGGTGGAGGGGTGGAGGGAAGGAGAGATGGAGAGAAGCAGAGGTGGAGAGGTGGAGGGGTGGAGGGAAGGAGAGGTGGAGAGAAGGAGAGATGGAGGGAAGGAGGGGTGGAGGGAAGGAAAGGTGGGCGAAGGACCGGTGGAGAGGTGGAGGGAAGGAGAGGTGGAGGGAAGGAGAGGTGGAGAGAATGAGAGGTGGAGGGAAGGAGAGTTGGAGGGAAGGAATCTAAATGTCATTTTGCTTATTTCTCTTTTCTGTCTGAATACCACATAGATGGAGGACAGTCTATTCATAGTATTTAGTAAATGTCTGTCTCTTACCAACTGAATACTATTGTGAATAGTAACGGCCGTTGGTAGGTGTTAATCATATTAATGGTAAAACTGAACACTATCAAACAAGCAACAAAAGCACAACCGAAACAGCTCCGTTCAGGTGCAAAACAGAAAATAACAACCCACAACCCATGGTGGGAAAACAGGCTGCCTAAGTATGATTCTCAATCAGAGACAACAACAACCCACAACCCATAGTGGGAAAACAGGCTGCCTCAGTATGGTTCTCAATCAGAGACAACAACAACCCACAACCCATAGTGGGAAAACAGGCTGCCTAAGTATGATTCTCAATCAGAGACAACAACAACCCACAACCCATAGTGGGAAAACAGGCTGCCTAAGTATGATTCTCAATCAGAGACAACAACAACCCACAACCCATAGTGGGAAAACAGGCTGCCTAAGTATGATTCTCAATCAGAGACAACAACCCACAACCCATAGTGGAAAAACAGGCTGCCTAAGTATGATTCTCAATCAGACACAACAACAACCCACAACCCATAGTGGGAAACAGGCTGCCTAAGTATGATTCTCAATCAGACACAACAACAACCCACAACCCATAGTGGTAAAACAGGCTGCCTAAGTATGATTCTCAATCAGAGACAACAACAACCCACAACCCATAGTGGAAAAACAGGCTGCCTAAGTATGATTCTCAATCAGAGACAACAACAACCCACAACCCATAGTGGGAAAACAGGCTGCCTAAGTATGATTCTCAATCAGAGACAACAACAACCCACAACCCATAGTGGAAAACAGGCTGCCTAAGTATGGTTCTCAATCAGAGACAACAACCCACAACCCATAGTGGGACAACAGGCTGCCTAAGTATGATTCTCAATCAGAGACAACAACAACCCACAACCCATAGTGGAAAAACAGGCTGCCTAAGTATGATTCTCAATCAGAGACAACAACAACCCACAACCCATAGTGGGAAAACAGGCTGCCTAAGTATGATTCTCAATCAGAGACAACAACAACCCACAACCCATAGTGGGAAAACAGGCTGCCTAAGTATGGTTCTCAATCAGAGACAACAACCCACAACCCATAGTGGGACAACAGGCTGCCTAAGTATGATTCTCAATCAGAGACAACAACAACCCACAACCCATAGTGGGAAAACAGGCTGCCTAAGTATGATTCTCAATCAGAGACAACAACAACCCACAACCCATAGTGGGAAAACAGGCTGCCTAAGTATGATTCTCAATCAGAGACAACAACTACCCACAACCCATAGTGGAAAAACAGGCTGCCTAAGTATGGTTCTCAATCAGAGACAACGATTGACAGCTGCCTCTGATTGGGAACCATACCAGGCCAAACACCTAGAAATATAACACACAGAACAAAACATAGAATGCCCACCCCAACTCACGCCCTGACCAAACTAAAATAGAGTCAAAAAAGAGGAACTAAGGTCAGGACGTGACATGAATAGAGTTTGGACATTTTGAAATAGTGTATATTATGAAGAAAGAAAAGCATGATTTTTTTCAATGATCTTGTTGATTGATGACCAAGCAGGAGCATTGTGGGTGACGACAACAGAATAATCATATCTCCACTGTAAAACAATCCTTGTTGGAGATACGTGGACTGAAGGATTATTGTCATGGATGGTGAGGTGGAGAGGACAGGTGGAGGGAAGGAGAGGGGTGGAGAGGTGGATGGAAGGACAGGTGGAGGGAAGGAGAGGTGGAGAGATGGAGAGGTCGACAGGTGGAGAGGTGGAGAGAAGGTGGAGAGGTGGAGAGAAGGAGAGGTGGAGGGAAGGAGAGGTGGAGAGTTGGAGAGGTGGAGAGTTGGATAGGTGGAGGGGTGGAGAGGTGGAATTAAAGAGAAACGGAGAAAAACGAGAGGTGGAGGGGTGGAGGGAAGGAGAGATGGAGAGAAGCAGAGGTGGAGAGGTGGAGGGGTGGAGGGAAGGAGAGGTGGAGAGAAGGAGAGATGGAGGGAAGGAGGGGTGGAGGGAAGGAAAGGTGGGCGAAGGACCGGTGGAGAGGTGGAGGGAAGGAGAGGTGGAGGGAAGGAGAGGTGGAGAGAATGAGAGGTGGAGGGAAGGAGAGTTGGAGGGAAGGAGAGGTGGAGAGGTGGAGAGCTGGACAGGTGGAGGGAAGGAGAGGTGGAGAGGTGGAGAGGTCGACAGGTGGAGGTGTGGAGAGAAGGAGAGGTGGAGGGAAGGAGATGGAGAGTTGGAATTAAAGAGAAACGGAGGGAACGAGGTGGAGATTGAGGGAATGAGAGGTGGAGAGATTGAGGGAATGAGAGGTGAAGAGATTGAGGGAATGAGAGGTGAAGAGATTGAGGGAATGAGAGGTGAAGAGATTGAGATTGGAATGAGAGGTGAAGAGATTGAGGGAATGAGAGGTGAAGAGATTGAGGAATGAGAGGTGAAGAGATTGAGGGAATGGAATGAGATTGAGGAATGAGAGGTGAAGAGATTGAGGGAATGAGAGGTGGAGAGAGAGATTGAGGGAATTGAGAAGGTGAAGAGATTGAGGAATGAGAGGTGAAGAGATTGAGGGAATGAGAGGTGAAGAGATTGAGAATTGAGGTGGAGATTGAGGGAATGAGAGGTGGAGAGATTGAGGGAATGAGAGGTGAAGAGATTGAGGGAATGAGAGGTGAAGAGATTGAGGGAATGAGAGGTGAAGAGATTGAGGGAATGAGAGGTGGAGAGATTGAGGGAATGAGAGGTGAAGAGATTGAGGGAATGAGAGGTGAAGAGATTGAGGGAATGAGAGGTGAAGAGATTGAGGGAATGAGAGGTGGAGAGATTGAGGGAATGAGAGGTGAAGAGATTGAGGGAATGAGAGGTGAAGAGATTGAGGGAATGAGAGGTGGAGAGATTGAGGGAATGAGAGGTGAAGAGATTGAGGGAATGAGAGGTGGAGAGATTGAGGGAATGAGAGGTGAAGAGATTGAGGGAATGAGAGGTGAAGAGATTGAGGGAATGAGAGGTGAAGAGATTGAGGGAATGAGAGGTGGAGAGATTGAGGGAATGAGAGGTGAAGAGATTGAGGGAATGAGAGGTGGAGAGATTGAGGGAATGAGAGGTGGAGAGATTGAGGGAATGAGAGGTGGAGGGAAGGAGAGGAGAGGACAAGGGAAGGGAAGGAGGGGGTCCTCTCAGCCATCGGCAGATTGGGCTTCTGGATGACAGGTTCCAGGTGATGTCCGGTAGCTTTGTTGGCAGTAATGGGGTAGAAGTCATTTCTGTAGCGTATAGCTTAGGGCTTCCTGGCTCTACGGCTAAGATTACAATAACAAGATGATACACACACACAAAGACACACAAACACACACACAAACACACACACACACACCACACACATCAGAAGGATTATAGTGGATAGACTGTAACTTGTTAAGACCACAAAATACCTTTGGTACTGGGTTGATTGCAATTCCCACCAGAGAGAGAGAGAGTTCATTTTGTGCTGCCAGGTCC
The DNA here is from genome assembly GCF_023373465.1 of Oncorhynchus keta. Taxonomy (NCBI): domain Eukaryota; kingdom Metazoa; phylum Chordata; class Actinopteri; order Salmoniformes; family Salmonidae; genus Oncorhynchus; species Oncorhynchus keta. Next base: position 6,965,022 of record NC_068424.1, read on the forward strand.
AAAGGAAGAGTTTAGGCAGTCAAGGTAAAATACACTATACACTATACATTTATAAATTTACTATAAAATAGTAAATGTAGCTCCATTTTAACATCTCCGTGTTTTGTGGTTCATCACTACAGTTTCCACATGAGGAGAAACTAGCGTAGCCTTCGCATCATTCACCTTTTTTATTATATATATTTTTTTACCTTTATTTAACCAGGCAAGTCAGTTAAGAACATATTCTTATTTTCAATGACGGCCTGGGAACAGTGGGTTAACTGCCTGTTCAGGGGCAGAACGACAGGTTTGTACCTTGTCAGCTCAGGGGTTTGAACTCACAACCTTCCGGTTACTAGTCCAACACTCTAACCATTAGGCTACGCTGCCGCACCTTTGTGATATAACCTGTGGGAGTCTATGATCCCTGTATACAGAGCTCCAAAATTACTGATATGTCAAGCAGCGACTGTATATTGGCTATGGTAAATGTCAAGGGGTCTTGGATAGCTTTCACTTTATTTGCACAGTATCATCTAGGTCTATTTAAACCTCCATTAAAGCACAGTTGGGCTGGAGTTGTCTCTCTCTGTATGTGTGTGTGTGTGTCGTTTGGGGAACCTTCACACCTGGCTAGAGGGAGATTTATATCCAACAAATATTTGTTGCTGTAGGGGTTCAGCCTCTCCATTTAATACCCTCCCCTGGATCCTAACCCTGCTGTTGGAAGGAGTAATATTTACTGTCTTTTACAACTTTAATGTGATAATGGCTGCCATTTTACGGGCTCCTAACCAGCTGTGCTATTTTGTTACCTTTTTTTTCGCATTGTTTGTAACTCATTTTGTACATAATGTTTCTGCTACCGTCTCTTATGACCGAAAAGAGCTTCTGGACATCAGAACAGAGATTACTCACCTCGAACTGGGTGAGGATTATTATTTTTATTTTTTTTTGTCGAAAAGGATATACTGCTTTGTCGAGACAAGGCCCAAATCCCAGTCAAAAGACTGAGAGAAAAGGGGAGGAGGGTGGGGTGCCTTGTAAGAGTTATACCACCATTACCCTACGCATTTTTTGGCCAACGTGCAATCATTGGAAAACAAAATGGACGATCTGAGATTAAGACTAATCCTATCAATGGGACATAAAAAAACTGTAATATCTTAGGTTTCACTGAGACGTGGCAAAATTGACGACAGGGGAAATATAGAGCTGTCTGACTTCTCCCTGCATCGGCAGGACAGAGCAGCAACGTCCGGTAAGACGAGGGGCGAGGTTGTGTTTCTATTTGTCATTAACGGCTGCTGTGTGATGTCTAATATTTAAAGAAGTCTTGAGGTTTTTCACACCTGAGGTAGAGTACCACATGATAAGCTGTAGACCACACTATCTACCAAGAGAGTTTTCATCTGTATTATTTGTAGCCGTCTATTTACCACCACAAACCGATGCTGGCACTAAGACCGCACTCAACTAACTCTATAAGGCCACTTAACTAGCTGTATAAGGCCACTCAACCAGCTGTATAAGGCCACTCACCAGCTGTATAAGGCCACTCAACCAGCTGTATAAGGCCACTCAACCAGCTGTATAAGGCCACTGAACGAGCTGTGTAAGGCCAATCAACCAGCTGTATAAGGCCACTCAACCAGCTGTATAAGGCCACTCAACCAGCTGTATAAGGCCACTCAACCAGCTGTATAAGGCCACTCAACCAGCTGTATAAGGCCAATCAACCAGCTGTATAAGGCCACTCAACCAGCTCTATAAGGCCACTCAACGAGCTGTATAAGGCCACTCAACCAGCTGTATAAGGCCACTCAACCAGCTGTATAAGGCCACTCAACCAGCTGTATAAGGCCACTCAACCAGCTGTATAAGGCCACTCAACCAGCTGTATAAGGCCACTCAACCAGCTGTATAAGGCCACTCAACCAGCTGTATAAGGCCACTCAACCAGCTGTATAAGGCCACTCAACCAGCTGTATAAGGCCAATCAACCAGCTGTATAAGGCCACTCAACCAGCTCTATAAGGCCACTCAACCAGCTCTATAAGGCCACTGAACGAGCTCTATAAGGCCACTCAACCAGCTGTATAAGGCCACTCAACGAGCTGTATAAGGCCACTCAACCAGCTGTATAAGGCCACTTAACCAGCTGTATAAGGCCACTCAACCAGCTGTATAAGGCCAATCAACCAGCTGTATAAGGCCAATCAACCAGCTGTATAAGGCCACTCAACCAGCTGTATAAGGCCATAAGCAAACAAGAAAATGCTCATCCAGAAGCAACACTCCTAGTAGCGTGTCACATGAGCAACCCAAAAAATACCTCTAGAACACCTTTACCCCACACACAGAGATGCGTACAAAGTTCTCCCTCGCCCTCCATTTGGCAAATCCGACCATAACTCTATCCTTCTGATTCCCGCTTACAATCAAAAACTAAAGCCGGATGTGCCAGTGACTCGTTCAATAAGAAAGTGCTCAGATGAAACAGATGCTAAGCTACCGGACTGTTTTGCTACCATAGACTGGAATATGTTCCGGGATTATAACACCTCAGTCATCGGCTTCATCAATAAGTGCATCGACGATGTCGTCCCCATCTGAGCAGCTAACTGATCGCTGCAGCTGTACATAGTCCATCGGTAACTAGCCCACCCAATTCACCTTCCTCATCCCCATACTGTTTTTATTTATTTACTTTTCTGCTCTTTTGCACACCAGTATCTCTACCTGTACATGACCATCTGATCATTTATCACTCCAGTGTTAATCTACTAAATTGTCATTATTCACCTACCTTCTCATGCCTTTTGCACACAATGTATATAGACTCTTTTTTTATTTTTTCAACTGTGTTTATTGTTTACTCCATGTGTTGTCTGTTCACACTGCTATGCTTTATCTTGGCCAGGTCACAGTTGTAAATGAGAACTTGTTCTCAACTAGCCTACCTGGTTAAATAAAGGTGAAATAAAATAAATAAATCAAATAAAACAGTGACCGTAGAGGCTATGAACATCCGCATCGAGCTGAAGGCTAGAGCTGCCGCTTTCAAGGAGCGGGACACTAACTCGGAAGATTATAAGAAATCCCGGAATGCCCTCATACAAACCATAGAGCTACTTAATGTTAGATCCCTTACTTCAAAGGCAGTTACGGTATAGTCAATGAACTAATCACTGATCATAATCTTGAAGTGATTGGCCTGACTGAAACATGGCTTAAGCCTGATGAATTTAGTGTATTAAATGAGGCCTCACCTCCTGGTTACACTAGTGACCATATCCCCCGTGCGTCCCGCAAAGGTGGAGGTGTTGCTAACAACGTCTTTTGAGCTTCTAGTCATGAAATCTATGCAGCCTACTCAATCACTTTTTATAGCTAGTGTTTACAGGCCTCCTGGGCCATACACAGCGGCCATACACAGCGTTCCTCATTGAGTTCCCTGAATTCCTATCGGACCTTGTAGTCATAGCAGATAATATTGACATTTTTGGTGACTCCAATGAGGGTAATAGCTTATACCTTCTCTCCAGAAGACATCATCTTCCTCCCAGCCAATGAGGCTAATAGCTTATACCTTCTCTCCAGAAGACATCATCTTCCTCCCAGCCAATGAGGGTAATAGCCTATACCTTCTCTCCAGAAGACATCATCTTCCTTCCAGCCGATTCGGGTAGTAGTCTATACCCTCTTTCCAGAAGACGTCCTCTGCCTCCCAGCCAATTGGGGTTGGAGCCCATACCCTCTGTGAGTGGGAACCATCTTGGGGTATCCTCAGCTTCATGCCTATACGTCACTTTCCTTTTTATTTATTTGGTTACTTAAAACCGGGAGGAAATATTAAGAGGTAGTATTCAGACACCTTCCCCTTTTCCACATTCCACTCATTATTACGTACACCTGTCACAATCATTACACGTACCCGCGCTTAATTATGGGACTCACCTGGACATCAAGTCATTTACCTCCCCTATATCTGTCACTTCCTCAGTTTCATTCCCTAGTCAGCATTGATGTTGCTTTGTTTCTCTTGTCCAGATGCTGTTCTTGTTTAGTTTCATGTCTATTTACTGTTAAATCTTCACCCTGAACTTGCTTCCGCCTCCCAGTGTCGGTGGTTATGGAATCGTAAAAAAAAATGGATGTAATTATTTTTTTCCCTCATCAATCTACACACAAATACCCCTTAATAACAAAGTGAAAAATGTGTTTTATTATTATTTGCAAATGTATTACAAATAAACAGAAATACCTTATTTACATAAGTATTCAGACCCTTTGCTATGAGACTCGAAATTGAGTTCAGGTGGACCCTGTTTCCATTGATCATCCTTGAAATGTTTTTACAACTTGATTGGAGTGCACCTGTGGTAAATTTGATTATTGTACATGATTTGGAAAGGTACACAGGTGTCTATATAAGGTCGAAGGAATTGTCCGTAGAGCTCAGAGACAGGATTGTTTCAAGGCACAGATCTGGGAAGCATTGAAGGTCACCAAGAACACAGTGGGGTCCATCATTCTTAAATGGAAGACGTTTGGAACCATCAAGACTTTTATAGAGCTGGCCAAACTGAACAATCAGTGAGAGGGCCTTTGTCAGGGAGGTGTTCAAGAACCTGATGGTCACTCTGACAGAGCTCCAGAGGTACTCTGTGGAAATAGGAGAACCTTCCAGAAGGACAATCATCTCTGCAGCACTTCACCAATCAGGCCTTTATGGTAGAGTGGACAGACGGAAGCAACCCCTCAGTAAAATGCACATCACAGTTCGCTTGGAGTTTGCCAAAAGGCACCTAAAGGACTCTTAGACCATGAGAAACAAGATTCTCTGACCTGAAGAAACCAAGATTGAACTCTTTGGTATGAATGCCAAACGTCACATCTGGAGGAAACCTGGCACCATCCCTATGGTGAAGCATGGTGGTGGCAGCATCATGCTGTGGGGATGTTTTATGGAGTCAGGGACTGGGAGACTAGTCAGGATCCAGAGAAAGATGAACCAAGCAAAGTACAGAGAGATCCTTGATGAAAACCTGCTCCAGAGCGCTCTGGACCTCAGACTGGGGCGAAGGTTCACTTTCCAACAGGACAACGACCCTAAGCACTCAGCTAAGACAATGCAGGAGTGGCTTCGGGACAAGTCTCTGAATGTTCTTAAAGTGGCCCAGCCAGAGACTCGAGGCTGTTATTAAACCCTAAACATTCTTTAACAAAGTACTGAGTAAAGGGTCTGAATGTAAATATGATATTTTCATTATTTATTCTTTATTTGTAATACATTTGCAATCATTTCTAAAAAACCTGTTTTTGCTTTGCCATCATAAGATATTGTGTGTAGTTTGATGAGGGGGGGGGAACACGTTAATCCAAGTTAGAATAAGGCTGTAACATAACAAGATGTGGAAAATGTCAACAGGTCTGAATACTTTTTGAATTCCCTGTATTTAAGCTGTTTTCTGGAGGGCTTATAGTATCTCTGGAGAGATACCAAGCCAAATCCATGCAGATCCTTGTGCAAAGACTTGCGTTCTGGTGTTTCTATTGTTTTAACAACGCTGGCACACAGACTGGATTCCTCCTGGCCTTAAGCAATTATAAATATAGATTTTGTGACTTTTACTGAGAAGGAGAGGGAGACGGAGGACAATGACGGGTACCTCTTTAAAGGTAGGATAATGTCTGCTTCTGTCAGATCTGTTTTATATTGTGTTGAAATGAAACTTTTTTGTTTGTTTGTTTAAGCTGCAATGGATGGATCAGTCGGTTTTCATTCTTTTTCTGTTCTTCTTTATTTGTCTTCCTCTAGGTCATTTTTCCCCAGAATAATATGCATGCAGCTATAACCAGGCTGACTGGACAGAGCTTGCCAAGATGGCAGGGGTAGGTCTTAACAATACTAATTTCTTTCCTCAAACGTATAATCTTAAATGCTGTCCAGGTATTATTATTTCTGGTTTTGAAATGTATATTTGTCACGACTCGCTTAGCTTCTTCCTCTGTTTCCCTTGCTTGGACCTGAAGCTTTAAACCAGGCAGAAAGCCACATCCACTGCCAGCGTTTAAATGCACCAAATATTGCATGAGAGGGATGTAAACCCTTTGGAGTGGGTGGACCATGTAGTCTGTCTCCTTATTATAGCAATGAGATAGATGACACTGTGGGAGTGAAACAATGATGGAAGGAGAGTGGGAGGGAGGGAGGGAGGGAGGGAGGGAGGGAGGGAGGGAGGGAGGGAGGGAGGAGGGAGGAAGGAAGGGAGGGAGGGAGGGAGGGAGGGAGGGAGGGAGGGAGGGAGGGAGGGAGGGGGAGGGAGGGAGGGAGGGAGGGTGGAAGGGAGGGAGGGAGGGAGGGAGGGAGGGAGGGAGGGAGGGAGGGAGGGAGGGAGGGAGGGAGGGAGGGAGGGAGGGAGGGAGGGTGGAGGGAGGGAGGGAGGGAGGGAGGGAGGGAGGGAGGGAGGAAGGGAGGGGGAGGGAGGGAGGGAGGGAGGGTGGAAGGGAGGGAGGGAGGGAGGGAGGGAGGGAGGGAGGGAGGGAGGGAGGGAGGGAGGGAGGGAGGGAGGGTGGAAGGAAGGAAGGGAGGGAGGGGGAGGGAGGGAGGGAGGGAGGGAGGGAGGGAGGGAGGGAGGGAGGGAGGGAGGAAGGGAGGGAGGGAGGGAGGGAGGGAGGGAGGGAGGGAGGGGAAGGGGAAGGAAGGAAGGAAGGGAGGGAGGGAGGAGGGAGGGAGGGAGGGAGGGAGGGAGGGAGGGAGGGAGGGAGGGAGGAAGGAAGGGAGGGAGGGAGGGAGGGAGGGAGGGAGGAAGGAGGGGGAGGGAGGGAGGGAGGGAAGGAAGGAAGGAAGGAAGGAAGGAAGGAAGGAAGGAAGGAAGGAAGGAAGGGAGGGAGGGAGGGAGGGAGGGAGGGAGGGAGGGAGGGAGGGAGGGAGGGAGGGTGGAAGGGAGGGAGGGAGGGAGGGAGGGAGGAAGGGAGGGAGGGTGGAAGGAAGGGAGGGAGGGAGGGAGGGAGGGAGGAAGGAAGGAAGGAAGGAGGGAGGGAGGGAGGGAGGGAGGGAGGGAGGGAGGGAGGAAGGGAGGGAGGGGAGGGAGGGAGGAAGGAAGGGAGGGAGGGAGGGAGGGAGGGAGGAAGGAAGGAAGGAAGGAAGGAAGGGAAGGAAGGAAGGAAGGGAGGGAGGGAGGGAGGGAGGGAGGGAGGGAGGGAGGGTGGAAGGGAGGGAGGGAGGGAGGAAGGAAGGGAGGGAGGGAGGGAGGGAGGGAGGGAGGGAGGGAGGGAGGGAGGGAGGGAGGGAGGAAGGAAGGGAGGGAGGGAGGGAGGGAGGGAGGGAGGGAGGGAGGGAGGAAGGGAGGGAGGGAGGGGAGGGAGGGAGGGGGAGGGAGGGAGGGAGGGAGGGAGGAAGGAAGGAAGGAAGGAAGGAAGGAAGGAAGGAAGGAAGGAAGGAAGGAAGGAAGGAAGGAAGGAAAGAAAGAAAGAAAGAAAGAAAGAAAGAAAGAAAGAAAGAAAGAAAGAAAGAAAGAAAGAAAGAAAGGAAGGAGAGGGGGAGTGAGGGAGGGAATAAATATATAAGCTTCTTTAGGCTCAACCATATGTGAGGCTGGAGCGTTTAACTCGCCAGGTCCTCTCTAAACGTATAAAACACGCCCCTATCGCATCAGACAGACACTGACAAGAACAAGGTATTTCAAACTCATGTGCTACATAGCTGTGATTTCCCCCCCCCCCCCTTTTATAACTGATCTATCTGTATTTCCTTTTGAACTTAAGATAAACCAACATAGCATTTGATAAACCAACATAGCTAGGTGTAGATAAACCAAAGTAGCTAGGTGTAGTTAAACCAACATAGCATTTGATAAACCAAAGTAGCTAGGTGTAGATAAACCAACATAGCTAGGTGTAGTTAAACCAACATAGCATTTGATAAACCAAAGTAGCTAGGTGTAGATAAACCAACGTAGCTAGGTGTAGTTAAACCAACATAGCATTTGATAAACCAACATAGCTAGGTGTAGATAAACCAACGTAGCTAGGTGTAGATAAACCAACGTAGCTAGGTATAGATAAACCAACGTAGCTAGGTGTAGATAAACTGACGTAGCTTGGTGTAGATAAACCAGAATAGCTAGGTGCAGATAAACCAGAATAGCTAGGTGTAGATAAACCAACGTAGCTAGGTATAGATAAACCAACGTAGCTAGGTGTAGTTAAACCAACGTAGCTAGGTATAGATAAACCAACGTAGCTAGGTATAGATAAACCAACATAGATAGTTGTAGATTAACCAAAGTAGCTATAGATAAACCAACGTAGCTAGGTGTAGATAAACTGACGTAGCTTGGTGTAGATAAACCAGAAGAGCTAGGTGCAGATAAACCAGAATAGCTAGGTGTAGATAAACAGACGTAGCTAGGTGTAGATAAGCTAACGCAGCTAGGTGCTTATAAACCAGCAAAGCTAGGTGTATATAAACCATGTTGCTTTACATTTCGTCGATGCGCAACTCTCTCTCCTACCTCGTTAAAAACAACCTGTCAGGCTTCACTGTTCAATCCCCCGTTCCCCAAACTATCACCATCAGAAAAGATAGACAGACGATCTCCTATAGTAAATCAAATCAAATCAAATCAAATAGTATTTGTCACATTTACAACATGTTTACTCCTTATAGTGATATCCTTACTTTCAAGCCCTTAAACGACAATGGAGTTTTCAGAAAAAACAACAACATTAAAAATAAGAGTAAAAGATAAAAATAACAAATAATTCAAGAGCAGCAGTAAATAACAATAGTGGGGCAATACACAGGAGGTACCGGTGCCGAGATAATTGATGTAATATGTACATGTAGGTAGAGTTATTGAAGTGAATATGCATGGATAATAACAGAGAGTAGAAGCAGCGTTCCAGACCATTTGCATTGATTAGCCATTTGATTAGCTCTTCAGTAGTCTTATGGATTGGGGGTAGAAGCTTTTTTAGAGCCTCTAGGACATAGACTTGGCGCTCAGGTACCGCTTGCCGTGCACTAGCAGAGAGAGCAGTCTATGACTAGGGTGGCTGGAGTCTTTGACAATTTTTAGGGCCTTCCTCTGACACTGTCTGGTATAGAGGTCCTGGTTGGCAGGACGCTTGGCCCCGGTGATGTACTGGTCCGTACGCGCTACAATCTGTAGTGTCTTGCGGTCGGAGGCCGAGCACTTGCCATACCAGGCAGTGATGCAACCAGTGCTCTTGATGGTGCAGCTGTAAAACCTTTTGAGGATATGAAGACCCATGCCAAATCTTTTTAATCTCCCGAGGGGGAATAGGTTTTGTCGTGCCCTCTTCACAACTGTCTTGGTGTGCTTGAACCATGTTAGTTTGCTGATGATATGGACACCAAGGAACTTGGTACAGTGGGTAGAACAAGTATTTGATACACTGACGATTTTGCAGGTTTTCCTACTTACAAAGCATGTAGAGGTCTGTAATTTTTATCATAGGTACACTTCAACTGTGAGAGACGGAATCTAAAACAAAAATCCAGGAAATCACAGAGTCGTGAAAATCACATTTTCACAACTCTGTAAAACATAAATTATTACAGTTGGTAAGATATACATGCTTTAAGTTTGTCCCCATTTATTTTCCATCAATTGAACGTTAGCTAGGAAGACGGAGGACAGATTAGCCACTCGTCACCTGATCCTCACGAGGCACCCTGATCTTTTGCCTTCCTTCTCCAGCGAATCACGGGGATCTGGGCCTTGTCGGGTGTCTGCAGTATCTCCCTCCCGTCTGACTCATTAAAGAAGAACTCTTCGTCTAGTTTGAGGTGAGTAATCGCAATTCTGATGTCCAGAAGCTCTTTTCAGTCAAAAGAGACGGTAGCAGCAACATAATGTACAAAACAAGTCGAACGAACAATGTGAAAAAAATAAACAAAATAGGATAGTTGGTTAAGAGTCGATAAGACGGCAGCCCTCCTCTCCGGCTCCATCAGTCATATTTTGTTTTCCTCCCTCCTTATCTCACCTTGAAAGCATTATTAGCATAATTATTCACTTACCATGGTTCCTTATCCATGAAACGTTTAAACTTTCATAAAATAGGATTGATCATAACCCAGTGAAGCATGCCATGCAGGGTGAAGTACTTTGACATGGAGTAGAGCTATGGTATTGCACCTGGGATTTGAACCCTCCTCCATCTGTTATCTCAGATCCTTATACACTGCTCAGCCCAGGAGAACTCGGAGGGGTTTGAAGAGCCTCTCCAGCTATGAATTTACGTTACATTTTATTAAGCCCTGGTTGCAGCACCAGCAAATATAGGAGCAGTTCGGGGATATAGTTCAAATCGGGATGTTGGACGAGAGAAAGGGTTGGGTTTGGTTAATTGCCTGGGTTCGACAACAACCAACCTCAGGAGGAATAATAATTACAACCAGTATTTATCTTCTTCTTCATCATGATCTTCATCACATATATTGTGCATCTTTTTAACTACCTGTAGCCGTGGAAATATGAATTAAAAGCTGTGTTCCTATGGAAACCACATTTTTCGAGGAAAGCATCCCCAAACCATCACACTACCACCACCATGCTTGACCGTTGGCATACGGTCCTTCCTCTGGAATGCAGTGTTCGGGTTTTCGCCAGGAACAATGGGATCCATTTCATTCAAAAGTTATACTGTTGACTCACCTGTTCATAGAACATTTTTCCAAGAGTCTTGATGATCATCCAGGTGCTTTTTGGCAAACTTGAATCAACTTTTTGGATCAGATGTCAGACTGGGAAGTATATTACATAAACACTGAATACATATTTCTGTCAAACGTGGAAACGTAAACAACTATTTAAAAAAAAAAAGTTTTTTTTATTTTTATTGAAAACAATCAGACACACTTGTCTAAATTGATTCATGTGAAAGAAAGGCTTTAACCCCCAGTCACGTCCAGTGGTGGAAGAAGTACTACTACAAGTCATACAAGTAGTAATATATAAATATAAAAGTATAAATTAAAAGTATAAATCATTGTATGGTTCTCAATCAGAGACAACCAGGCTACCTAACTATGATTCTCAATCAGAGACAACCAGGCTACCTAACTATGGTTCTCAATCAGAGACAACCAGGCTACCTAACTATGGTTCTCAATCAGAGACAACCAGGCTACCTAACTATGGTTCTCAATCAGAGACAACCAGACTACCTAACTATGATTCTCAATCAGAGACAACGAACGACACCTGCCTCTTGATTGAGAACCACACCAGGCCAAACACATAACCACAACATAGAAAAAGGAACATAGACTACCCATCCCAACTCCCTGACCATACTAAAACAAAGACATAACAAAAGAACTAAGGTCAGAACGTGACAGACTCTGTCAGATTAGAGGCAGCATACGGGATGACCAGGGATGTTCTCTGTTTAGTGAGTCCTCCAGATCAGAGGCAGTAGGGATGACCAGGGATGTTCTCTGTTTAGTGAGTCCTCCAGATCAGAGGCAGTAGGGATGACCAGGGATGTTCTCTGTTTAGTGAGTCCTCCAGATCAGATGCAGTAGGGATGACCAGGGATGTTCTCTTGATAAGTGTGTGAATTGGACCATTTTCCTGTCAAAATGTAACGAGTACTTTTGGCTGTCAAGGAAAATGTATGGAGTAAAAAGTACATTATTTTCTTTACGAATGCAGTGAAGTAAATTTGGCAAAAGAATATAAATAGTAAACATACCACAAAAAACTACTTAAGTAGTACTTTAAAGTATTTTTACTACAATGTCCAGCATACTTTATATACTGTTGCACATGCACTTATCACACAGTATTGCATACATAAGTTACGGCCGGAGTATCATGACACAACGACCACACGTATCAATATTAATGTCATGTATCAATATTGTAATAAGTCTTGCTAAGTGGATGGGTTTCTACAGAAGGTGTAAACGGTACAGCCAAATGGTTACATGCATAGTAGCAATATCAGAAATAGATAGTGTCAATATAAAATATACAGTGTGTACAAGAACAATATCAATAACCATATCAGTGATAGAGGTAGTTATAGATAAAATCAGGGGTAAAGTGGCTGAGCAGCAGGATATCAATTAATAGCAGCAGCAACATATGGCGTGTGTGTTAGGAGAGTCATATGAATAGAGGCAATGCAGATAGTGTTGATGACTGGTCTGTCTGAACCACACATGAACAAGAGAATCTATATTCGGAGAGCCTGTTTCTGTCCTGCCCTTGACTTTGGTGCAGGGCATGTGATGTCCATAGCCTCTTCGTCGCAAAACTCCCTGATCTTCTCAAAACGATAAATTTGTCCAGCCGTGTCCAGTCCATGTGGTGCTTTTACAGGCAGACCAACTATGGGAGGAAAAAATGTCAGACAGTGGTCCAGACAGTGAACGCTCGTTGGAGACAACACCAGGCTCCAGAGCGTCGAAGCTGTAAAACAGTCAGCGCTGCACAGCAACTGCTACCTGGTCCAGACAGTGAACGCTCGTTGGAGACAACGCCAGGCTCCAGAGCGTCGAAGCTGTAAAACAGGGAATAACGACAACAACACAAAGCAGACTTCACAACCCTGTAAAACATCAATTCACATCCCAACTTTAGATAAGAATAAACTCATACATTGAAAAGTATTGTTTACCTGAAGTGCTGGTACTGCTTGAACTGTGGCAGCGGTCTGAAGTACGGAGTCGGGGTCTTTTAACCAGCCATAGATTTCCACCAGCAACGTACCACCCTACCCTCCAGTCCAACCAGCTGTGGGATGTTGGCCCCTGTCACAGTGCTGTTGTTCCCTGTCATAGTGCTGTTGTTCCCTGTCACAGTGCTGTTGCTTGATGAGGCCCGAAGCACCAGACAGGGGGGCAAACTTGGTGTGGCCTGTGATCAGGAAGTGAAGGTCCAGACTGTGGTGGAGCTTGTGCATGGTCCACCAGGCACAATACCAGAGCACAAACTTGTTCTTGTTTTGGCCAGTGCAGTTATCACAATTAAGGTCCACACGTGTTTCCCCAACTCTGTAGTTGGTGAAGAAATGTAGTTGATGACAGCGCTGCTGCCTTTGCTTGCTTGGGCCAGCCTTCTTTTTGATGACTGTATGACTGGTGGATAAGAGTCAGGCGTGTTCTACTGATCGATGCTGAAAGACAAATTCCAGATGCCAATATTTGAGCATTATTATACAATAGATGTGAAATGTCATACTGAGATAAGATCACTACACACAGTTCACATAGGTAACGTTGGCTACTGTAGCTAGCCGGCCGTCTAACGTCAGCTGGCTAGCTAACAGCAAGCATTAACTAGCAATACAAACCGATTGTCATGGCTAGCTAAAGTTGACCAAATAGGTTCAATGTTAGCTAGCTAACATTAGGCTATAACTAGCAATACAAAATGGCATTCTGAAGAAAACATTACTAATGTAACAGTATAACTTCAGACCGTCCCCTCGGCCATACCCGGGCGCGAACCAGGGACCCTCTGCACACATCAACAACAGTCACCCACGAAGCATCATTACCCATCGCTCCACAAAAGCCGCGGCCCTTGCAGAGCAAGGTGGAACCACTACTTCAAGGTCTCAGAGCAAGTGACGTCTAACTAAGCTAGCCGTTTCACATCCGTTACACTCACCCCCCTTTTGACCTTCCACCTTTTCCGCAGCAACCAGTGATCCGGGTCACAGCACCAATGTAACAGTATAACTTTAGACCGTCCCCTCGCCCATACCCGGGCGTGAACCAGGCACCCTCTGAACACATCAACAACAGTCACCCATCGCTCCACAAAAGCCATGGCCCTTGCAGAGCAAGGGGAACCACTACTTCAAGGTCTCAGAGAAAGTGAAAGTCACCGATTGAAATGCTATTTAGCGGGCACCGCTAACTAAGCTAGCCGTTTCACATCCGTTATACTAACATTACACACACCTCATACACATAAATTAATATTAGCTCGCAAGCCAACAACCTAACCTCAGCTAACGTTAGCTAGCTAACAGCAAGCTTTTACTTGGGATCTTGTTTAGACATGTCATGTTAAAAATGAACTATAATCCCAATCCACAGAGTAACGTTACTAGCAATACAAACCGATTGTCATAGCAAGCTAAAGTTAACCAAATAGCATTAGGTTGAATGTTAGTTAGCAAGCCAGCCATCTGTTGAACATCTAACGTCAGCTGGCTAGCTAACAGCAAGCTTTAACTTGCAATGAAAACAACTTTCTGACTAAATTAGAAACGTATAAGGTCTTAATGTGTAGCTAGATTCTTACCTGTTATACATGGCTGAAAGCTTCACGGCAGACTGCAACCTCTTTTATGAGACATCATGTGTTGTTTCGGTTTAGTTTGCACAGCTTGTTTGGCCTGTTTTGTTCCACTGATTTCAATAGTTAGAAAGATACACTGATTCTTAATGCAATCGCTTTGTCACATTTCTTTTTAACGTTACAGAAAATCGTTCATTTTTCAATAATCTGAGACAGCGCTCAGACATAAGCAATATTTCTCCGCTATGTTGGAGTCAACAGAAACACAAAATTACAACATAAATATTCCCTTACCTTTGATGGTCTTCGATCAGAAGTAGTGGAAGGACTCATACTTACCCAAAACAGCGTTTGGTTATGGGCTATGGGCACGCAATTCATCCAAAGGGGGCAGTATTCTGCCCTAGCCCTAACAGGATATCATATGCTAGGGGGTAAAACAAATGACAGATTATACAAATGCCTTAAAAGATGCAAACATATTGATCGTTTAACAGCTTTCTTATTAGAAGAATGAAGAATGGTCTTAATGTTTTTGTTCGAATCCCTTATAGAAAACACAGAGGTGTGTTTTTTTATTAGTGAATTTACATTTCTGAATATGAAATTTTGCCATTAGCACAATCAGATTTACGAGGTAAAATTGTTTTTCTTTATCTTTATTATGGTTTAAGGAAACCGAGCAGCACATTCTCCCATTCAAAACGTGTTATTTTCAGAGTGACAGAGTCAGCATTTGTCATCCAGAAAATAGTCTGCAGACCAATCCAAACTCATCTCTCGGCATGTCCAGCCCACTCATTATCTCAGCCAATAATGGCTTATGTTGCTGACTTTCTCTGTGGCTAATCCAACGAGACACGTAATTTAACAATTGTACTCGTATTTATAGATACAAGTTTGACATTAAGGCACATGAAAGTCCACATGTTAGAGGAGGCATTTCTGGCAAAATATAACACATTTGAATGAAATAAAAATAAAATAAAATAATTCAAAAGGCTGTCCTGTGAAGTCGTGACTTGCGACATACGCCTAGTTTCCTGAATCGGGTCACATTTGACGTCCACTAATGTCTGAGGACCTTGGGATATGATGCGGAAACCGGCCACTAGGGGCAACAGTGGGCATTGTGGATCAGCCTCCGATTCCAAACGTTGCAAGTTTAAATCCAACGATAGAAAGTTGTTTTTGAGATTTTTTGTTTCATCCCAAACGTTAACGCTTACCTTAAAACTTCAGAATTATTGCCTAACCTTCCGATTTTGAAGTCAACCCCCCAGAGTCGTTGTCCACTCCCCAGCCACTCCGCTCCTAATCCTGACTATGACGGAGTCTATCCTTGCCTCTTGCTCTTGCTCCTGTGCACTTTGTAAGGCTAACATTATTTATTTCCCTTCTCATTATTAATGGTCATCAGTCTAAGGTGAAATCATAAATCCACAGCTGGAGACTCTGGCAGGTTTGTGGAGCTGTTTGTAATTGTTTAAATCTCTCTTGTGATTTGTTTTAAAGCCCACATGGGAATGTAATTGCCTGTCAGATGTATTCCAGCTCTAACTCCTTCTCATTTTCGATGTCAACCCCCAAGTCGTTGTCCTCTCCCAGCCTCTCCTCTCCTAATCCTGACTATGACGTAGAAGTCCGTCACTTGCCTCTTGCTCAGCATTTGGTTTTAACTAACATATTCATCACTCCTCCCTGCGCCATTATAAGATCAGTTAACAATGTGGGTGAACAAATTAACTTCTGTCTTGGTGCATGCATTTTATACTTATCAATGTTTGATGAGCGCATTGTTTGTTTGTTCTGTTTCTCTCTCCATCTCTGTAGCTTTGTATGCTGGAAAAGGCCGAGCTCATGGGAATGCTTTATAGTGCCTGTCAAATGGCTCATTAATGCACATGGGCATATTGAAAGATATCAGTAGTGATGTAATGTTGTAAATGTTATGTTGTGATATTGTTTAAAACCGTGTTGCAATGTATATCCTTTAGTATGTTTAGTTCATGGAAAATGTATGTTTGTATTATTAATTGATTAATTAACCAGGGTTAATTGTTCTGAGGGGAGGGGCTAGCCCTACAAAAGGAGCCTCTCTTTCAGTCATGAAGAGGGCATTTTGGATTGAGCTGTGGATGGGGCAGCATTGTTTTTAAGCTGTCCCATAAGGTAGACGTTGATGGCAGTACTGTTGTTTTTTTTGTTCCGGAATTCACTTGTAAATAAACACCTTTGCACAGAAGAACTTTTGCGGTTCCGCCATCTTTTTATTTTGATAGAGGTTAGGTTATCCAGTTTAGCCTTCTGGCCTACTCTACGTGACATATGGTGGCAGTGGTGGGATGGCGTACCGCAAATCAGTGAATTCCAACAAGAGAGGTAAAGGAATGCGTACAGGATTGCGTTCTCAGCAACAGCATCAACAGTCAGAAAAGGTACCTGAAGTTGAACCGGGGTGGAATACCATGGAATCGTCTGGTGAAGAAGAGGTCAAGTATGAGAAACTAGGAGCCCGACCGCGGGGCCAAAGACAACCAGAACTGGGTGAGCTGCTGACTGAAGGAGCAGTTGGGGGACCAGAACCACACCCAACCATGGTAACCCTTTTTCAGCAACTTTTCACCTGCCTTGAGAGGAGGGACGAAGACCTCAAACAGGAGTTACGTGGCCTACACCAATCTATCCTCACAGCTCCCCACCAGGCGGAACTCGTCAGTGAGAGCCCAAGATTGGGTCTTCCAACACCAGGACGACAAAGGCTCGATGCAGCAGGGACTTCAACTCCACAGCAGGCACCCCAAGCAGTAATGAGGCCAGCACCAGGAGACCAGTCCAGCAGTGTTAACGTCCATCTTCCAGCATTCCTGAGGAAGGAGCCAAAGATGCCCTCATACCAGCAGGGGGAGGACATTGAAAACTACCTGCTGAGGTTTGAGCGCATGGCTAAGACGTGGCAGTGGCCTGAGGTAGAGTGGGCCTGCAGGCTTGTCCCATTGCTCACGGGCAGGGCCTTAGAGGCTTACACAGCAATGGATGAGGGGCTGTCCAATGTCTACAAGGGCTTGAAGGAAGCGCTGCTGGTGAAGTTTGACATCTCACCGGAAACCTACCGTCAACGCTTCAGAGCTGCATCAACGCCATCGGGTGAGTCGCCGACAGAGACGTACCACCGCCTCAAGGGTCTCTACCGACGATGGGTTCAACCGGGGAGAAGACACAGGACGAAATCGGGAGGTCATCATCTTCGAGCAACTTCTACAAGTTCTACCACACGACATTCGAACCTGGGTCCGAGAGCACGAGCCCAAGGACGGGCTTATGGCGGCCAAGCTTGCCCTGCAGTATCTTAATGCACGTAAAGGGGGCCCACCACAACCTGCAGCACCCGCTCCAAGGAGTCTCAGAGACACAAGGGACATCAGAAACGCCAGAGATGGTGGAGGTAACTCTGGGGGTTATGTGTCTGGGAGGGAGGTAAGGGATAATGCAGTTCGCTCTGATGGGAGGGGTCTGACCTGTTTTTACTGCCGGCAGCAGGGGCACAAAGCTTCAATGTGTCCGCTACGTAAATCCAAGCTCTCAGGTTACTGTTATGTACCCAGAGAGGGGGATGGTGTTCAGAATAGACAGACTCGGGAAGGGTCATGCTTGGTACCTGTAAAAGTGAATGGTAAAAGTCTTACTGCAATGATTGACACTGGCAGTTCACTGTCATTGATCAGAAAAGGTAATGTACCTGTTAATGACATTGATTATGGTCATCAGACACTGATCCAATGTGTCCATGGTGACCAGTCACAGCAGCCCACAGCTGAGCTCACAGTTGAGATTCAGGGTCAGAAATACCTCCTCAAAGTTGGGGTAATGGAGAAGCTACCTTTTGAGATGATTTTGGGGAGGGATGTGCCTGTACTCTCTGATCTGTTGGGAAGTGTGGGGGTCAGCTATATGAGCAGTCAGTTTGCCAGTCTGATGTTCAGATGGCATGTTCAGTTGTCACTCGTGCCCAGGCCAAAGCTGGTTTACAACCTCTGCCTGACTTGTGTGATAGTCTGTGCGAGGGGGGAACCAAAGGGCCCAGAAAGTCACGCCGCCAGCGGCGTCTTGAGAAGTATGTGGGAACCCCTGTACCTGTTGCTGATGTGTCTGGGTTAGAGGTGCAATGGGATGTTCCACAAAATTCTGCTTTTTGCTTACAGGGAGGTGCCTCAGGCATCGACAGGTTTCTCGCCATTCGAACTCCTCTATGGATGGCCAGTGCAAGGACCATTGGACCTGCTGAAGAAGTGCTGGGAAGGTTCCCCAGTAGCTACCTCAGGACAGGGGATTGTCCAGTATGTCCTCCAGATGCGAGACAGGTTGGAACGGTACCGAGAGGAAGCTAGAGCAAACCTTCAGCAAGCCCAGAAGGCCCAGAAGAGAGGCTATGACCAGCACGCTTGCCACAGAGAGTTTGAGCCAGGACAGAAAGTCCTGCTCCTCCTTCCCTCATCTACCAGCAAGCTCCTTGCGCAATGGCAAGGACCGTACCTAATCGGGAGGAAGATGGGCCCAGTGACCTACGAGGTGCTGCACCCGGACAAGGGTAAGAAGAAGCAAACCTACCATGTGAACCTTCTCAAGGCCTGGGAGGGAGAGAGGAACTCTCCAAAGGAAAGTCCTTTCTGGTCCGCAGAGTAGAAGAGGATGAGTCGGATGGGGTCACAGAGGCATGGAAAGAACGAGCAGAAGTCATACTGGCTCACCTGGAAGAAGACAAGCAAGATGAGCTGAAGCAGCTGTTTGGCAAGTATCCGGCCCTCTTCAGTCAGAGACCAGGAAGAACCAAAGTCCTAGAACACGTCATTCGTTTGAAACCTGGCCAGAACCCTGTCCGCCAGCATCCTTACCGTGTGCCTGAGAGGCTGGTGGTAGCCCTCAAGGAAGAGGTCCACACCATGATAGAGATGGATGTTGTCGAGCCATCTTCAAGTGAATGGAGCAGCCCTATTGTCATTGTCCCAAAGAAGGATGGCTCTTTGCGCGTCTGCATGGACTTCCGTAAGGTGAATGCCATCTCCCAGTTTGATGCCTATCCCATGCCCCGCATTGACGACTTACTGGAGAGAATAGGTAGAGCTCATTACATCACCACATTGGATCTCTGCAAAGGGTACTGGCAGGTGCCCCTGGATGAACAATCCAAGGCCTACACTGCATTCCGGACGCCAATGGGCCTGTTCCAGTTCAAGGTCATGCCGTTTGGCCTTCATGGAGCCCCTGCGACTTTCCAGAGGCTGATGGACAAGGTCCTCCAGGACTGTGACGATTACTGTGCTGCTTACTTGGACGACGTGGTGATCTACAGCCACTCCTGGGAGGAGCACATACAGCATCTTAGCAGAGTCCTGGGGAAGATTCATGAAGCAGGCCTCACGCTTAACCTCCTGAAGTGTGAGTGGGCGAAACAGGAGACAAAGTACCTGGGTTACCAGCTGGGTAAGGGTGAAGTTCGGCCTCAGGTGGAGAAAGTGGAGTCCATCAGGAATAGCCCTCAACCCAGAACCAAGAAACAGGTGAAGTCCTTCCTAGGTCTGGCAGGGTGGTACCGGAGATTCATTCCACAGTTTTCGACCATCGCTGTCCCTCTGACCAACCTCACTTCGAAGGGGGCCAGCAACCCTGTGAAGTGGACTGAGGAGTGTGAGGAAGCCTTCATGACACTGAAAAAACGACTGTGCTCATTCCCTGTTCTCCAGACCCCTGATTTTCAGAAGAGATTTCTCGTGCAGGTGGACGCTTCGGCTGTAGGAATTGGAGCTGTACTGGCCCAAGGGGAGCCAAGAGAAGAGCTTCCTGTGCTGTACCTGAGTCGGAAGCTGTTGCCCAGGGAAACCAGGTATTCTACAATCGAAAAGGAGTGCCTGGCTATAAAGTGGGCCCTAGATAGCCTCCGTTACTACCTTCTTGGGAGGGAATTTGACCTGCACACGGACCACAGAGCACTGACCTGGATCCAGACCATGAAGGACCGGAATTCTCGTGTGACCAGGTGGTATCTGGAGCTCCAGCCCTTCAGGTTCTGTGTCCGTCACAAGGCAGGAAAAGAGAACGTTACTGCGGACTACCTATCAAGGCTCCCGTACATGGTCGCTTCAGGAGAGGAGGAAGGTAATGTGACGTAGAAGTCCGTCACTGGCCGCGGGCAGCATTTGGTTCTTTAACACACACACATATTCATCACTCCTCCCTGCGCCATTATAAGATAAGTTAACAATGTGGGTCGACACACAAATTAACTTCTGTCTTGGTGCATGCATTTTATACTTATCAATGTTGTGGATGAGCGCATTGTTTGTTTGTTCTGTTTCTCTCTCTCCATCTCTGTAGCTTCCGGGTATGCTGGAAAAGGACCCGAGCTCAGGGAATTGGGTTGGCTTTATAGTGCCTGTCCCAAATGGCTCATTAATGCACATGGGCATATTGAAAGATATTGTCAGTAGTGATGTAATGTTGTAAATGTTATGTTGTGATATTGTTTAAAACCGTGTTGCAATGTATATCCTTTAGTATGTTTAGTTCATGGAAAATGTATGTTTGTATTATTAATTGATTAATTAACCAGGGTTAATTGTTCTGAGGGGAGGGGCTAGCCCTACAAAAGGAGCCTCTCTTTCAGTCATGAAGAGGGCATTTTGGATTGAGCTGTGGATGGGGCAGCATT
Organism: Oncorhynchus keta; assembly: GCF_023373465.1. Lineage (NCBI taxonomy): Eukaryota > Metazoa > Chordata > Actinopteri > Salmoniformes > Salmonidae > Oncorhynchus > Oncorhynchus keta. The sequence goes on from NC_068424.1 coordinate 6,986,010, forward strand.
GTTTTTAAGCTGTCCCATAAGGTAGACGTTGATGGCAGTACTGTTGTTTTTTTTGTTCCGGAATTCACTTGTAAATAAACACCTTTGCACAGAAGAACTTTTGCGGTTCCGCCATCTTTTTATTTTGATAGAGGTTAGGTTATCCAGTTTAGCCTTCTGGCCTACTCTACGTGACACTCTCTCTCTCTCTCCCTCTCCCTCTCCCTCTCCATCTCCATCTCCATCTCCATCTCCATCTCCATCTCCATCTCCATCTCCATCTCCATCTCCATCTCCATCTCCATCTCCATCTCCATCTCCATCTCCATCTCCCTCTCCTCTCTCTCTCTCTCTCTCTCTCTCTCTCTCTCTCTCTCTCTCTCTCAATGGCTTTATTGGCATGGGAAACATGTGTTAACATTGCCAAAGCAAGTGAGGTAGATAATATATAAAGTGGAATAAACAATAAAAATTAACAGTAAACATTACACATACAGCAGTTTCAAAACAATAAAGACATTACAAATGTCACGTTATATATATACAGTGTTTTAACAATGTACAAATGGTCTCTCTGTCCCTCTCCCCCTCTCCCTCTCCCTCTCTCTCTCTCTCTCTCTCTCTCCCTCTCCCTCTCTGTCTCTCTCTCGCTCTCTCATCGTTTGATGCCCATCCATATGGAACAGTTATTTGTCTCATCTGTTTTAGGCCTCTCTTGTCTCAGTCTCTATTGTTTTGCATTGACTTGCATTCCCATGATGGTACATTTTGTCTTCTGCTTGTTGTTTTGGTGTTGGTGCATGAATTAATGCAAATTACCAACATGGTGTAACACTGAAATACAATTTAATGAATTGTTAAAATATTAATTCCCTAACCGACTGACTGACTGACCGAAGACTCAACTCTACTACTGTCGTTACCGTAGTGATCACCTAACTGACATTTCAGCGTCTGACGTCTCCACTACACTTCCAGTTGAAGCCTCCACTCCACTCATTGTTGATGCCTCCACTACACTTACTGTTGACGTCTCCACTACACTTACTGTTGACGTCTCCACTACACTTATTGTTGACGTCTCCACTACACTTATTGTTGACGTCTCCACTACACTTATTGTTGACGTCTCCACTACACTTATTGTTGAAGCCTCCACTACACTTATTGTTGACGCCTCCACTACACTTACTGTTGACGTCTCCACTACACTTATTGTTGACGTCTCCACTACACTTATTGTTGAAGCCTCCACTACACTTATTGTTGACGCCTCCACTACACTTACTGTTGACGTCTCCACTACACTTATTGTTGACGTCTCCACTACACTTATTGTTGAAGCCTCCACTACACTTATTGTTGACGTCTCCACTACACTTATTGTTGAAGCCTCCACTACACTTACTGTTGAAGCCTCCACTACACTTACTGTTGACGTCTCCACTACACTTATTGTTGAAGCCTCCACTACACTTACTGTTGACGTCTCCACTCCACTTATTGTTGACGCCTCCACTACACTTATTGTTGAAGCCTCCACTACACTTATTGTTGTAGCCTCCACTACACTTCCAGTTGTAGCCTCCACTACACTTACTGTTGAAGCCTCCACTACACGTATTGTTGAAGCCTCCACTACACTTACTGTTGAAGCCTCCACTACACTTACTGTTGAAGCCTCCACTACACTTATTGTTGAAGCCTCCACTACACTTATTGTTGAAGCCTCCACTACACTTATTGTTGACGCCTCCACTACACTTATTGTTGAAGCCTCCACTACACTTATTGTTGTAGCCTCCACTACACTTCCAGTTGTAGCCTCCACTACACTTACTGTTGAAGCCTCCACTACACGTATTGTTGAAGCCTCCACTACACTTACTGTTGAAGCCTCCACTACACTTACTGTTGAAGCCTCCACTACACTTATTGTTGAAGCCTCCACTACACTTACTGTTGAAGCCTCCACTACACTTATTGTTGAAGCCTCCACTACACTTACTGTTGACGCCTCCACTACACTTACTGTTGAAGCCTCCACTACACTTACTGTTGACGCCTCCACTACACTTATTGTTGAAGCCTCCACTACACTTATTGTTGAAGCCTCCACTACACTTATTGTTGAAGCCTCCACTACACTTATTGTTGTAGCCTCCACTACACTTACTGTTGAAGCCTCCACTACACTTATTGTTGAAGCCTCCACTACACTTACTGTTGAAGCCTCCACTACACTTACTGTTGAAGCCTCCACTACACTTACTGTTGAAGCCTCCACTACACTTCCAGTTGAAGCCTCCACTACACTTATTGTTGAAGCCTCCACTACACTTATTTTTTTTTTTTTTTTTTTTATTTCACCTTTATTTAACCAGGTAGGCTAGTTGAGAACAAGTTCTCATTTGCAACTGCGACCTGGCCAAGATAAAGCATAGCAGTGTGAACAGACAACACAGAGTTACACATGGAGTAAACAATTAGCAAGTCAATAACACAGTAGAAAAAAATGGGCAGTCTATATACAATGTGTGCAAAAGGCATGAGGAGGTAGGCGAATAATACAATTTTGCAGATTAACACTGGAGTGATAAATGATCAGATGGGCATGTACAGGTAGAGATATTGATGTGCAAAAGAGCAGAAAAGTAAATAAATAAAAACAGTATAAACAGTATGGGAATGAGGTAGGTGAAAAAGGGTGAGCTATTTACCTATAGACTATGTACAGCTGCAGCGATCGGTTAGCTGCTCGGATAGCTGATGTTTGAAGTTGGAGAGGGAGATAAAAGTCTCCAACTTCAGCGATTTTTGCAATTCGTTCCAGTCACAGGCAGCAGAGTACTGGAACGAAAGGCGGCCAAATGAGGTGTTGGCTTTAGGGATGATCAGTGAGATACACCTGCAGGAGCGCGTGCTACGGATGGGTGTTGCCATCGTGACCAGTGAACTGAGATAAGGCGGAGCTTTACCTAGCATGGACTTGTAGATGACCTGGAGCCAGTGGGTCTGGCGACGAATATGTAGTGAGGGCCAGCCGACTAGAGCATACAAGTCGCAGTGGTGGGTGGTATAAGGTGCTTTAGTGACAAAACGGATGGCACTGTGATAGACTGCATCCAGTTTGCTGAGTAGAGTGTTGGAAGCCATTTTGTAGATGACATCGCCGAAGTCGAGGATCGGTAGGATAGTCAGTTTTACTAGGGTAAGCTTGGCAGTGTGAGTGAAGGAGGCTTTGTTGCGGAATAGAAAGCCGACTCTGGATTTGATTTTTGATTGGAGATGTTTGATGTGAGTCTGGAAGGAGAGTTTGCAGTCTAGCCAGACACCTAGGTACTTATAGATGTCCACATATTCAAGGTTGGAACCATCCAGGGTGGTGATGCTAGTCGGGCATGCGGGTGCAGGCAGCGATCGGTTGAAAAGCATGCATTTGGTTTTACTCGCGTTTAAGAGCAGTTGGAGGCCACGGAAGGAGTGCTAATATGGCATTGAAGCTCGTTTGGAGGTTTGATAGCACAGTGTCCAATGACGGGCCGAAAGTATATAGAATGGTGTCGTCTGCGTAGAGGTGGATCAGGGAATCGCCCGCAGCAAGAGCAACATCATTGATATATACAGAGAAAAGAGTCGGCCCGAGAATTGAACCCTGTGGCACCCCCATAGAGACTGCCAGAGGAACGGAAGCCTCCACTACACTTACTGTTGACGCCTCCACTACACTTATTGTTGAAGCCTCCACTACACTTCCAGTTGACGCCTCCACTACACTTACTGTTGAAGCCTCCACTACACTTACTGTTGACGCCTCCACTCCACTTATTATTGAAGCCTCCACTACACTTATTGTTGAAGCCTCCACTACACTTATTGTTGAAGCCTCCACTACACTTATTGTTGAAGCCTCCACTACACTTATTGTTGAAGCCTCCACTACACTTATTGTTGAAGCCTCCACTACACTTACTGTTGAAGCCTCCACTACACTTCCAGTTGAAGCCTCCACTACACTTATTGTTGAAGCCTCCACTACACTTACTGTTGACGTCTCCACTACACTTACTGTTGAAGCCTCCACTACACTTATTGTTGAAGCCTCCACTACACTTACTGTTGACGCCTCCACTACACTTATTGTTGAAGCCTCCACTACA
>NC_068424.1:6995148-7140148 GCF_023373465.1 Oncorhynchus keta
AGACAGACAGACAGACAGACAGACAGACAGACAGACAGACAGACAGACAGACAGACAGACAACCAGCAGAGTCTATCAGAGGTACAGCAGAGTTCATCAGAGGTACATCAGAGGTACAGCAGAGTTCATCAGAGGTACAGCAGATTTCATCAGAGGTAGAGCAGAGTTCATCAGAGGTACATCAGAGGTACAGCAGAGTTCATCAGAGGTACAGCAGGGTTCATCAGAGGTACAGCAGAGTTCATCAGAGGTACAGCAGAGTTCATCAGAGGTACAGCAGAGTTCATCAGAGGTACAGCAGAGTTCATCAGAGGTACAGCAGGGTTCATCAGAGGTACAGCAGGGTTCATCAGAGGTACAGCAGAGTTCATCAGAGGTACAGCAGGGTTCATCAGAGGTACAGCAGGGTTCATCAGAGGTACAGCAGGGTTCATCAGAGGTACAGCAGGGTTCATCAGAGGTACAGCAGGGTCTATCAGAGGTACAGCAGAGTTCATCAGAGGTACAGCAGAGTTCATCAGAGGTACAGCAGGGTTCATCAGAGGTACAGCAGGGTTCATCAGAGGTACAGCAGGGTCTATCAGAGGTACAGCAGAGTTCATCAGAGGTACAGCAGGGTTCATCAGAGGTACAGCAGGGTTCATCAGAGGTACAGCAGGGTTCATCAGAGGTACAGCAGGGTCTATCAGAGGTACAGCAGAGTTCATCAGAGGTACAGCAGAGTTCATCAGAGGTACAGCAGGGTTCATCAGAGGTACAGCAGGGTTCATCAGAGGTACAGCAGGGTTCATCAGAGGTACAGCAGGGTCTATCAGAGGTACAGCAGAGTTCATCAGAGGTACAGCAGAGTTCATCAGAGGTACAGCAGGGTTCATCAGAGGTACATCAGAGGTACAGCAGGGTCCATCAGAGGTACAGCAGGGTCTATCAGAGGTACAGCAGGGTTCATCAGAGGTACAGCAGGGTTCATCAGAGGTACAGCAGGGTCCATCAGAGGTACAGCAGGGTCTATCAGAGGTACAGCAGGGTTCATCAGAGGTACAGCAGGGTTCATCAGAGGTACAGCAGGGTTCATCAGAGGTACAGCAGAGTTCATCAGAGGTACATCAGGGTCCATCAGAGGTACAGCAGGGTCTATCAGAGGTACAGCAGGGTTCATCAGAGGTACATCAGAGGTACAGCAGAGTTCTCCCTCCCTCCCTCCCTCCCTCCCTCCCTCCCTCCCTCCCTCCCTCCCTCCCTCCCTCCCTCCCTCCCTCCCTCCCTCCCTCCCTCCCTCCCTCCCTCCCTCCCTCCCTCCCAGAACCAGTACCAGGCTTCTTCTTTATTCTCCCTTCCTCCCTTCCTCCCCTCCCCTCCCCTCCCTCTCCTCACTCTACCTCCTAATCCCCCACACACCCCTACCCCTCCTCTTCCTCTACTCTCTTCACCCCTCTGCCCCCCACGGACTCTGTGCGCCCTTGACAGCAGTGCTAGCTGGCCTTGCCCCCATCTGCTGTGTAATAAACTGTCTGTTAGGGGCCAGGGCGTGCCTGGTAGGGAGCACACGCCCTCTGTGCGAGCAGGGCTTTTACAAGTAGCATCTGTTTGGGCTCTCTTGCTTGGCTGAAGGCCACGACCCAGCCTCTTGTGCTAAAGCAGCCATAATGCAAGTTCCCATGATCCTTCGGGAGGATTAGTTTAGTCCCTCTTCTTCCTGTGTGGCGGCCAGGGATACCCGGTCGAGTATCTTTCTCTCTTTGCTTTCTACTCTCTCTGCTCTCTCTCTATTTTTCTGTTTTCTCTATCTTTCTCTATCTGCTCTCTCTATATCTCTCTCAAAGAGAGATCTTATCAATAGTTGTATTTTGTATTTTTTTTATTTTTTTTTTACTTTGACTCTTTTCTCTCCCCAATTTCGTGGTATCCAATTTCAGTCTTGTCTCATCGCTGAAACTCCCGTACGGACTCGGTAGAGGCAAAGGTTGAGAGCCGTGAAGCCAGCCACACCACTGTGTCGGAGTAAACACCGTACACCTGGCGGTCGTGTCAGCTTGCGTTGCGCTCGGCCCGCCACAGGAGTCGCTAGAGCGCGATAGGACAGGAACATCCCTGTCGGCCAAACCCTCTCCAAACCCGGATGATGCTGGGCGAATTGTGCGCCGCCCCATGAGCCTCCTGGACTCGGCCGGCTGCGACTAGAGCCTGGACTCGAACTAGATTCTCTAGTGGCACAGCTAGCACTGCGATGCAGTGCCGTAGACTACCGTGCCACTTGGGACAGGCCCATCTTATCAATCAATTATTACAATGTTTTATTTACATCCCAGAATAATCAGATATTCCACGCAAACTGTCCCCATTTGCACAAGGATACTTACTCAAACACTAACACATCTAGCTTCAAGTATTTCTGATACATTGGCTGGGTGCAGGATGTGAAATATCTAGCCAATGAACGTCCCCGGGAAAGCAGACAGAGCTATCAACCATCTCCAGGGAGCCCAGATATAAGGCCTTTCTCTTGAATTTGGCAGGCAGGCAGGCGAATGGGAGTGGACTGGTTGAACCCTCCTCTCCACTCTTGTTTATATCCTGTTTAAGTCTTGAATAAATCAAGAGAAATTGCTATGCATGGCACTTTGCTCGAGACACAAGCTCATACATCTAATATCTTCTCCAAATCCTGCCAGGGAATTGTAGCATGTTCTACAGAGTAACCTTCCCTGTACCCTCTCAGCCACAGTTAGGATATATTTTTACATATGTTTAGGCACCGATATGATCCTATTCACCCCCATCCCCACACCTCTCACCGCCACCCGCCCAGCTTCTGTCATATTATATATTTAGACCCAGAGAGCAGTGCCATTCAAATCTCATTCAATAAATAGCAGTGGTTTTTTAAAGGGTGCTACTGAATCACACAACATGACCTGGAAATAGAGAGGAAACAGCTTGTATTTTTATTTATTTATATATCTTTGCAAAATGGTTTAAAAAAATGGAATGCTAACCTTTTAGCCTGTGTGAGAGACTGACCCTCAGTATTCAGTCTGCTTCACAGACCTTGTAAATCTCTCTTCTTATACTGGAGTGCAAAACTCCTGGCTCAAAGGGGATAGATGCCAACAGTTAATGGATATTTCTAAACAAAAGCTCATTTCCTCTGAAAGATAGGGGTGATGGAGAGAGGAGGGAGGGAGAGAGATGAGAGATAGGACTGAGAGATAATGAGGGAGAGAGAGAGAGAGAGGTGAAGAGAGAGCGGTAAAGAGAGAGAGAGAAAGATGAGAGAGAGAGATGAGAGAGGGAGAGGGAGAGGGAGAGGGAGAGGGAGAGGGAGAGATGAGAGATAGGACTGAGAGATAAAGAGGGAGAGAGAGAGAGAGAGAGAGAGAGAGAGAGAGAGAGAGAGAGAGAGAGAGAGAGAGAGAGAGAGAGAGGGAGAGAGAGAGAGAGAGGGAGAGAGAGAGAGAGAGAGGGAGAGGGAGGGAGAGAGAGAGAGAGATGAGAGATAGGACTGAGAGATAAAGAGGGAGAGAGAGAGAGAGAGAGAGAGCAAGAGAGAGAGAGAGAGAGCAAGAGAGAGAGCAAGAGAGAGAGCAAGAGAGAGAGAGAGAGGGAGAGGGAGAACAACATGAAAACAATAATAGTTGAGAGAAGTTACTTACAGACAGATAATGTGAGGAGGGAGTGTTGACTAACAGTGTGGTAAAGAGACAGACAGGAGAGATGACTAACAATGAGGTAGAGAAACAGACAGGAGAGATGACTAACAGTGAGGTAAAGAGTTAAACAGGAGAGATGACTAACAGTGAGGTAAAGAGTTAGACAGGAGAGATGACTAACAGTGAGGTAGAGAGACAGACAGGAGAGATGACTAACAGTGAGGTAAAGAGACAGACAGGAGAGATGACTAACAGTGAGGTAGAGAGACAGACAGGAGACATGACTAACAGTGAGGAAGAGAGACAGACAGGAGAGATGACTAACAGTGAGGTAGAGAGACAGACAGGAGAGATGACTAACAGTGAGGTAAAGAGTTATAGACAGGAGAGATGACTAACAGTGAGGTAGAGAGACAGACAGGAGAGATGACTACCAGTGAGGAAGAGAGACAGACAGGAGAGATGACTAACAGTGAGGTAGAGAGACAGACAGGAGAGATGACTAACAGTGAGGTAAAGAGTTAGACAGGAGATGACTAACAGTGAGTTAGAGAGAGACAGGAGAGATGACTAACAGTAAGGTAAAGAGTTAGACAGGAGAGATGACTAACAGTGAGGTAAAGAGTTAGACAGGAGAGATGACTAACCGTGAGGTAAAGAGTTAGACAGGAGAGATGACTAACAGTGAGGTAAAGAGTTAGAAAGGAGAGATGACTAACAGTGAGGTAAAGAGTTAGACAGGAGAGATGACTAACAGTGAGGTAAAGAGTTAGACAGGAGAGATGACTAACAGTGAGGTAGAGAGACAGACAGGAGAGATGACTAACAGTGAGGTAAAGAGTTAGACAGGAGAGATGACTAACAGTGAGGTAGAGAGACAGACAGGAGAGATGACTAACAGTGAGGAAGAGAGACAGACAGACAGAAGCGATGACTAACAGTGAGGTAAAGAGTTAGACAGGAGACATGACTAACAGTGAGGTAGAGAGACAGACAGGAGAGATGACTAACAGTGAGGTAGAGACAGACAGGAGAGATGACTAACAGTGAGGTAGAGAAACAGACAGGAGACATGACTAACAGTGAGGAAGAGAGACAGACAGGAGCGATGACTAACAGTGAGGTAAAGAGTTAGACAGGAGACATGACTAACAGTGAGGTAGAGAGACAGACAGGAGAGATGACTAACAGTGAGGTAAAGATACAGACAGGAGAGATGACTAACAGTGAGGTAGAGAGACAGACAGGAGAGATGACTAACAGTGAGGTAGAGAAACAGACAGGAGACATGACTAACAGTGAGGAAGAGAGACAGACAGGAGCGATGACTAACAGTGAGGTAAAGAGTTAGACAGGAGACATGACTAACAGTGAGGTAGAGAGACAGACAGGAGAGATGACTAACAGTGAGGTAGAGAGACAATGAGAGCTATTACAACAGTCTCTGTGATAATAACATTTCCCCAACTGAACACTGTTTGGTTCTCTCCTCATGTTGAACACACTCTTAAAGAACACCTACCATTCCCTTTACAGGAGGACTGGACAGTGCACTACTCTGATCAAAAATGCTGCACTATATAGGGAGTAGAATGCCATTTGGAACACAGGCCCATAAGGGAAGTCGAGTGCCATTTTGAACACAGAAGCTATATAGGGAGTAGAGTGTCTTTAGGAACACAGAGTTATATATGGAGTATAGTGCCATTTGCAACACAGAGTTATATAGGGAGTAGAGTGCCATTTGGAACACAGTGTTATATAGGGAGTAGAGTGCCATTTGGAACACAGAGTTATATAGGGAGTAGAGTGTCATTTGCAACACAGAGTTATATAGGGAGTAGAGTGCCATTTGGAACACAGAGTTATATAGGGAGTAGAGTGCCATTTGGAACACAGAGTTATATAGGGAGTAGAGTGCCATTTGGAACACAGAGTTATATAGGGAGTAGAGTGCCATTTGGAACACAGAGTTATATAGGGAGTAGAGTGCCATTTGGAACACAGAGTTATATAGGGAGTAGAGTGCCATTTGGAACACAGAGTTATATAGGGAGTAGAGTGCCATTTGGAACACAGAGTTATATAGGGAGTAGAGTGCCATTTGGAACACAGGGTTATATAGGGAGTAGAGTGCCATTTGGAACACACCCAAGGCCATCAGAGAGGGGCTGTAACACACAGAAATACAATGACTGAGCTATATCGTAGGCAACACCGTCACAGGCACGTTGAACGGGATGAAGCTGAAACATTCTATTTTCCGGGTGTAAAGGTTTCAGATGAGATATGCTAATAATTGGTAATGCCACCTCATCAGCCAACCGGTTTCAGATGAGATATGCTAATAATTGAACAGTCTGACATGTAAAAACTGAGTTTTCATCCCAAATGGAAAATTACAACATTTCATCAGGGCCCATTGAGAGAATAGGGAGACATTGAGGACGCATCCTAACCTGAATAATCTGAGTTATTCCAGAGTTTCAATCAGAGGGACACCAGGGTCCATCAGAGGCATGCTCTCCTGGGGGGCATAGACCAGGGACATAATGACTCCAAAGCCAGGAGAGATGACTAACATCTCCAACCCCTTCTCTTCTCTTATCCCTCCAACCCCTTCCCTTCTCTTCTCTTCTCCATCCAACACCTTCCCTTCTCTTCCATTCTTCCTCCAACCAGTTCTCTTCCCTTCTCCCTGCAACCCCTTCCCTTCTCTTCTCCCTCCAACCCCTTCCCTTCTCTTATATTCTCTTCCCTTCTCTTCCCTTCTCCCTCCAACCCCTTCCCTTCCCTTCTCTCCTCTTCTCCCTCCAACCCCTTCTCTTCTCTTCTCCCTCCAACCCCTTATATTCTCTTCTCTTCCCTTCTCCCTCCAACCCCTTCTCTTCTCTTCTCCCTCCAACCCCTTCCCTTCCCTTCTCCCTCCAACCCCTTCTCTTCCCTTCTCCCTCCAACCCCTTCCCTTCCCTTTTCTCCTCTTCTCCCTCCAACCCCTTCTCTTCTCTTCTCCCTCCAACCCCTTATATTCTCTTCTCTTCCCTTCTCCCTCCAACCCCTTCTCTTCCCTTCTCCCTCCAACCCCTTCTCTTCCCTTCTCTTCCCTTCTCCCTCCAACCCCTTCTCTCCTCTTCTCCCTCCAACCCCTTATATTCTCTTCTCTTCCCTTCTCCCTCCAACCCCTTCTCTTCTCTTCTCCCTCCAACCCCTTATATTCTCTTCTCTTCCCTTCTCCCTCCAACCCCTTCTCTTCTCTTCTCCCTCCAACCCCTTCCCTTCCCTTCTCCCTCCAACCCCTTCTCTTCTCTTCTCCCTCCAACCCCTTCTCTTCTCTTCTCTTCTCTTCTCCCTCCAACCCCTTCTCTTCTCTTCTCCCTCCAACCCCTTCTCTTCCCTTCTCCCTCCAACCCCTTCTATTCTCTTCTCCCTCCAACCCCTTCTCTCCTCTTCTCTTCCCTTCTCCCTCCAACCTCTTCTCTTCTCTTCTCTTCTCTTCTCTTCTCTTCTCTTCCCTTCTCCCTCCAACCCCTTCTCTTCTCTTCCCTTCTCCCCCAACCCCTTCTCTTATCTTCCCTTATCTTCTCTTCTCTTCTCCCTCCAACCCCTTATATTCTCTTCTCTTCCCTTCTCCCTCCAACCCCCTCTCTTCTCTTCCCTTCTCCCCCCAACCCCAACCCCTTCTCTTCTCTTCTCTTCTCTTCTCTTCTCTTCTCTTCTCTTCTCTTCTCTTCTCTTCTCTTCTCTTCTCTTCTCTTCTCTTCCCTTCTCCCTCCAACCCCTTCTCTTCTCTTCTCCCTCCAACCCCTTCCCTTCTCTTCTCTTCTCTTCCTTTCACCCTCCAACCTCTTATCTTCCCTTCACCCTCCAACCCCTTCTCTTCTCTTCCCTTCACCCTCCATCCCTTCTCTTCTCTTCTCTTCCTTTCACCCTCCATCCCTTCTCTTCTCTTCTCTTCTCTTACATTCACCCTCCAACCACTTCTCTTCTCTTCCCTTCTCTTCCCAACTCTTCCCTTCTTCCTCCAACCCCTTCCCTTCTTCCTCCACCCCCTTCCCTTCTTCCTCCAACCCCTTCTCTTCCCTTCTTCCTCCAACCCCTTCCCTTCTTCCTCCAACCCCTTCCCTTCTTCCTCCAACCCCTTCTCTTCCCTTACTCCTCCAACCCCTTCTCTTCCCTTCTTCCTCCAACCCCTTCCCTTCTTCCTCCAACCCCTTCCCTTCTCCATCCAACCCCTTCCCTTCTTCCTCCAACCCCTTCTCTTCCCTTCTTACTCCAACCCCTTCTCTTCCCTTCTTCCTCCAACCCCTTCTCTTCCCTTCTTCCTCCAACCCCTTCCCTTCTTCCTCCAACCCCTTCCCTTCTTCCTCCAACCCCTTCCCTTCTTTCTCCAACCCCTTCCCTTCTCCATCCAACCCCTTCCTTCTTCCTCCAACCCCTTCCCTTCTCCATCCAACCCCTTCCCTTCTTCCTCCAACCCCTCTCTCTTCCCTTCTTCCTCCAACCCCTTCTCTTCCCTTCTTCCTCCAACCCCTTCCCTTCTCCATCCAACCCCTTCCCTTCTTCCTCCAACCCCTTCCCTTCTCCATCCATTCCCTTCCCTTCTCCATCCAACCCCTTCCTTCTTCCTCCAACCCCTTCCCTTCTCCATCCAACCCCTTCCCTTCTTCCTCCAACCCCTTCTCTTCCCTTCTTCCTCCAACCCCTTCTCTTCCCTTCATCCTCCAACCCCTTCCATTCTCCATCCAACCCCTTCCCTTCTTCCTCCAACCCCTTCCCTTCTCCATCCAACCCCTTCCCTTCTTCCTCCAACCCCTTCTCTTCCCTTCTTCCTCCAACCCCTTCTCTTCCCTTCTTCCTCCAACCCCTTCCCTTCTTCCTCCACCCCTTCCCTTCTTCCTCCAACCCCTTCTCTTCCCTTCTTCCTCCAACCCCTTCCCTTCTTCCTCCAACCCCTTCCCTTCTTCCTCCAACCCCTTCTCTTCCCTTACTCCTCCAACCCCTTCTCTTCCCTTCTTCCTCCAACCCCTTCCCTTCTTCCTCCAACCCCTTCCCTTCTCCATCCAACCCCTTCCCTTCTTCCTCCAACCCCTTCTCTTCCCTTCTTACTCCAACCCCTTCTCTTCCCTTCTTCCTCCAACCCCTTCTCTTCCCTTCTTCCTCCAACCCCTTCTCTTCCCTTCTTCCTCCAACCCCTTCCCTTCTTCCTCCAACCCCTTCCCTTCTTTCTCCAACCCCTTCCCTTCTCCATCCAACCCCTTCCCTTCTCCCTCCAACCCCTTCCCTTCTCCATCCAACCCCTTCCCTTCTTCCTCCAACCCCTTCTCTTCCCTTCTTCCTCCAACCCCTTCTCTTCCCTTCTTCCTCCAACCCCTTCCCTTCTCCATCCAACCCCTTCCCTTCTTCCTCCAACCCCTTCCCTTCTCCATCCAACCCCTTCCCTTCTCCATCCAACCCCTTCCCTTCTTCCTCCAACCCCTTCCCTTCTCCATCCAACCCCTTCCCTTCTTCCTCCAACCCCTTCTCTTCCCTTCTTCCTCCAACCCCTTCTCTTCCCTTCATCCTCCAACCCCTTCGCATTCTCCATCCAACCCCTTCCCTTCTTCCTCCAACCCCTTCCCTTCTCCATCCAACCCCTTCCCTTCTTCCTCCAACCCCTTCTCTTCCCTTCTTCCTCCAACCCTTTCTCTTCCCTTCTTCCTCCAACCCCTTCCCTTCTTCCTCCACCCCCTTCCCTTCTTCCTCCAACCCTTATCTTCCCTTCTTCCTCCAACCCCTTCCCTTCTTCCTCCAACCCCTTCCCTTCTTCCTCCAACCCCTTCTCTTCCCTTACTCCTCCAACCCCTTCTCTTCCCTTCTTCCTCCAACCCCTTCCCTTCTTCCTCCAACCCTTCCCTTCTCCATCCAACCCCTTCCCTTCTTCCTCCAACCCCTTCTCTTCCCTTCTTACTCCAACCCCTTCTCTTCCCTTCTTCCTCCAACCCCTTCTCTTCCTTCTTCCTCCAACCCCTTCTCTTCCCTTCTTCCTCCAACCCCTTCCCTTCTTCCTCCAACCCCTTCCCTTCTTTCTCCAACCCCTTCCCTTCTCCATCCAACCCCTTCCCTTCTTCCTCCAACCCCTTCCCTTCTCCATCCAACCCCTTCCCTTCTTCCTCCAACCCCTTCTCTTCCCTTCTTCCTCCAACCCCTTCTCTTCCCTTCTTCCTCCAACCCCTTCCCTTCTCCATCCAACCCCTTCCCTTCTTCCTCCAACCCCTTCCCTTCTCCATCCAACCCCTTCCCTTCTCCATCCAACCCCTTCCCTTCTTCCTCCAACCCCTTCCCTTCTCCATCCAACCCCTTCCCTTCTTCCTCCAACCCCTTCTCTTCCCTTCTTCCTCCAACCCCTTCTCTTCCCTTCTTCCTCCAACCCCTTCCCTTCTCCATCCAACCCCTTCCCTTCTTCCTCCAACCCCTTCCCTTCTCCATCCAACCCCTTCCCTTCTTCCTCCAACCCCTTCTCTTCCCTTCTTCCTCCAACCCCTTCTCTTCCCTTCTTCCTCCAACCCCTTCCCTTCTCCATCCAACCCCTTCCCTTCTTCCTCCAACCCCTTCCCTTCTCCATCCAACCCCTTCCCTTCTTCCTCCAACCCCTTCTCTTCCCTTCTTACTCCAACCCCTTCTCTTCCCTTCTTCCTCCAACCCCTTCTCTTCCCTTCTTCCTCCAACCCCTTCCCTTCTTCCTCCAACCCCTTCCCTTCTTCCTCCAAACCCCTTCTCTTCTCTTCTTCTTCCAACCCCTTCCCTTCTTCCTCCAACCCCTTCCCTTCTTCCTCCAAACCCTTCCCCTTTCCCATCTCACTGCAATGCATTACCACCATCTCCGTCTCTCTCGTATTATAGTTCATTTGTCCATTTGTTCCTCAAGTTTCAGAATTGGTGCGTAACATCTGTCGCAGGGTAAGACAAGCTGTCCAGATCCCCTTCTTCCGCAAAACTGACCCCTAACGTCACTAGCATCGTGGATGTAGCCAAGGCCACACACTAAATCATATTAATCTGCCACACGTACCTAATCCCCAATTGTACCCTATTCCATACTAATGCCATACAGTAATGCCATTTAGGACAAACCCAAAGTCAGTTCTCAGTGAAAATTCTAAAAGAAGCTGTTGTTGTTGTTGTTGTTGTTGTTGTGTTGTTGTTGTTGTCGTTGTTGTCGTTGTTTTACTTTTATGTTAGATTTTTTTTATTTTTAAGAAAGGGACCAAGATGAACTTTGCGTAATAGTTTCTCTCCTGACCACCCTAGAATGTATAACTGGTTTGTCACAGTCTTGAATAGCTAGCTTCCAGTTGTGACAATGACTGTATTGGCCTCATGTGAAGGTGTCCCCTCTCTCTCTCCCCGACATCTACAATGCTTTTGCTGCCATTGGAAAGCCCAAGTAACAGACACAACCCCCAGACAACCTAGAGACAGTAATGAAATGACTTGGCACTATGAAAGTCCACGGGTATCTTAACAGACGCCCAGCCGTGCTCTGCAGTGCTCCACAGTGCTCTGCAGAACCCTTTAAGGTGCTAGTTGGTTTGGCCCTGGGTTTCGGCTGGCGTAGCCGAGCCCTGTTCCCATTCTCCCACAGCTAACGACCAAGCGCGTCCCTGCAGGTGGTGCAGATGGCGTCACAGCAACCAACACGGTCTCGGGGCTGATGGGGCTCAAGGCAGACGGCACTCCCTGGCCTGGCATTGGACGAGGCAAGAGGACCACATATGGCAGCGTGTCTGGTAAGTGTCGTCTGAATCACTGCTTTCCTAGCCCCACTCCAACCCACCACCACCACCACTCCCTCAGGGCCGAAACAGCCACTGTGTGTTTGTGTGTGTGTGTGTGTGTTTGTGTGTGTGTGTGTGTGTGTGTGTGTGTGTGTGTGTGTGTGTGTGTGTGTGTGTGTGTGTGTGTGTGTGTGTGTGTGTGTGTGTGTTAAAGGCTGTGCTGTAGTGTAGTCTAAATGCTATAGTCCTGAACAGCACCCCTCCTGTTCTGCTGTGCTCTGTTCTGCTGTGTTCTGTTCTGTTCTGTTGTGCTCTGTTCTGTTGAGCTCTGTTCTGCTCTGTTCTGTTCTGTTGTGTTCTGTTCTGCTGTGTTCTGTTCTGTTCTGCTGTTCTGTTCTGTTCTGTTCTGCTCTGTTCTGTTCTGTTGTGTTCTGTTCTGCTGTGTTCTGTCCTGTTCTGTGTTCTGTTCTGTTGTGCTCTGTTCTGTTCTGTTCTGTTCTGCTGTGTTCTGTTCTGTTCTTTTGTGCTCTGTTCTGTTCTGCTGTGCTCTGTTCTGTTCTGTTGTGTTCTGTTCTGTTCTGTTGTGTTCTGTTCTGTTGTGTTCTGCTGTGTTCTGTTCTCTGTGTTCTGCTGTGTTCTGTTCTGTTCTGTTCTGTTGTGCTCTGTTCTGTTCTGTTGTGTTCTGTTCTGTTCTGCTGTGTTCTGTTCTGTTCTGTTGTGTTGTGTTCTGCTGTGTTCTGTTCTGTTCTGCTGTGTTCTGTTCTGTTGTGTTCTGCTGTGTTCTGTTCTGTTCTGCTGTGTTCTGTTCTGATGTGTTCTGCTCTGTTGTGTTCTGTTGTGCTCTGTTCTGTTGTGTTCTGTTGTGCTCTGTTCTGTTGTGTTGTGTTCTGCTCTGTTGTGTTCTGTTCTGTTGTGTTCTGTTCTGCTGTGTTCTGTTCTGTTGTGTTCTGCTGTGTTCTGTTCTGTTGTGTTCTGTTCTGCTGTGTTCTGTTCTGTTGTGTTCTGTTCTGTTGTGCTGTGTTCTGTTCTGCTGTGCTCTGTTCTGTTGTGTTCTGTTCTGTTGTGTTCTGTTGTGTTCTGTTCTGCTGTGTTCTGTTCTGTTGTGTTCTGTTCTGTTGTGTTCTGTTCTGTTCTGTTGTGTTCTGTTGTGTTCTGTTCTGCTGTGTTCTGTTCTGTTGTGTTGTGTTCTGCTGTGTTCTGTTCTGTTGTGTTCTGTTCTGTTCTGTTGTGTTCTGCTCTGTTCTGTTCTGTTGTGTTCTGTTCTGTTGTGTTCTGCTGTGTTCTGTTCTGTTCTGTTCTGTTGTGTTCTGTTCTGTTCTGCTGTTCTGTTCTGTTGTGCTCTGTTCTGTTCTGCTGTGCTCTGTTCTGTTCTGCTCTGTTCTGTTCTGTTGTGTTCTGCTCTGTTCTGTTCTGTTGTGTTCTGTTCTGTTGTGTTCTGTTCTGTTCTGTTGTGTTCTCTGTGTTCTGCTCTGTTCTGTTCTGTTGTGTTCTGTTCTGTTGTGCTGTGCTCTGTTCTGCTGTGTTCTGTTGTGTTGTGCTCTGTTCTGCTGTGCTCTGTTCTGTTCTGCTGTGTTCTGTTCTGCTGTGCTCTGTTCTGTTGTGTTCTGTTCTGCTGTTCTGTTCTGCTGTGCTCTGTTGTGTTGTGCTCTGTTCTGCTGTGCTCTGTTCTGCTGTGCTCTGTTCTGTTGTGCTCTGTTGTGTTGTGCTCTGTTGTGTTGTGCTCTGTTGTGTTGTGCTCTGTTCTGTTGTGCTCTGTTGTGTTGTGCTCTGTTCTGTTGTGCTCTGTTCTGCTGTGCTCTGTTCTGCTGTGCTCTGTTCTGTTGTGCTCTGTTTGTGTTGTGCTCTGTTGTGTTGTGCTCTGTTCTGTTGTGCTCTGTTGTGTTGTGCTCTGTTGTGTTGTGCTCTGTTCTGCTGTGCTCTGTTGTGTTGTGCTCTGTTGTGTTGTGCTCTGTTCTGCTGTGCTCTGTTGTGCTGTGCTCTGTTCTGTTGTGCTCTGTTGTGTTGTGCTCTGTTGTGTTGTGCTCTGTTGTGCTGTGCTCTGTTGTGTTGTGCTCTGTTCTGTTGTGCTCTGTTCTGTTGTGCTCTGTTCTGTTGTGCTCTGTTCTGTTGTGCTCTGTTGTGTTGTGCTCTGTTCTGCTGTGCTCTGTTGTGCTGTGCTCTGTTCTGTTCTGTTGTGTTGTGCTCTGTTGTGTTGTGCTCTGTTGTGTTGTGCTCTGTTGTGCTGTGTTCTGTTCTGCTGTGCTCTGTTGTGTTGTGCTCTGTTCTGTTGTGCTGTGCTCTGTTCTGCTGTGCTCTGTTCTGCTGTGCTCTGTTCTGCTGTGCTCTGTTCTGATGTGCTCTGTTCTGTTGTGCTGTGCTCTGTTCTGCTGTGCTCTGTTCTGTTGTGCTCTGTTCTGTTGTGCTGTGCTCTGTTCTGCTGTGCTCTGTTCCGTTCTTCTCTGTTCTGTTCTGCTGTGCTCTGTTCTGTGCTGTTTTGTTCTGCTCTGTTCTGTTCTGTTGTGCTCTGTTCTACTCTTCTCTCGAGACTCTGAGGCTGGACACTGTAATAGCAATGACAGATGGACCAGATTGAGCCTGAATGGGCTCCTTAATGCTCCCTCTGCTCTGCTGAGTCTTCTGGGATGAAATGAGAGAGGCTGACTAGAAAGGGACTGCAGCAACCTGCCACAATCCTTCTGAGAGGGACTGAGAGAACCCACATTTGAAATAATGTTTTAGATTGAGTGAGACATTTGAAAGGTGTGTGTACAAGCACATGTTGATTTGTTAATGTGGAAACTTTATTTGGAATTACTAGAAAATACATGTATGTTGTTTGTTTTTCTGTGCATTGGATATGCTGGAGGTTAAATTAGTATCTCATATTTTAATATATTCTACAGTGTCACTGTCAGTCTCATGGAAGCATCTCTTTCACTAGTTAGGATGACATTTTCACCATCAATAACATTTCCTTTATTATAAAGACACCTGGAAATCACAGCAAAAGAGAGAAATATCCTGGCCTGTAACAGTCTTTTCATTCATCGTGCTGTATGTCAAGCATTTAGTTGGTTGTCAATCTCCATCTGCAGTAATCACACACATCATATGTAGATAATAGCAGTATTGAGGCAGACTAAGACAAGTATGGCCCATCTCTGCAACGTAGCTCTCTCTTGAATACCTGTTTCTTAATTCCCTCTTCTTTTATTGTTCCAAAGCGTGACTGTTTGAATATTGTCTCCTGTGAAGAGTTACTTGTTACTTGCAAAGTATTTTATTGCAGGGGGGGGGGGACGGACAGTCTCGTTGAGTGATGTGACACAGTACCGCAGCGGGGCCTGAAACAAAGGACATTGTGGTTTCTATGGCATGTCCCATTGTCAGTGAAAGGTACATCTTTTTATTAATGAAGATGTTATATATTTAAAGACATCTACTCTGTGTTTACATAAGAAAACACTCCTAGTCTCCTCAGATGAAAGGACTTTCACACGTTTTCAGAAAGTATTCAAACCCCTTGACTTTTTCCACATTTTCTCGTGTGACTGCCTAGATTTAAAATGTATTAAATAGAGATTTGGCTTACGCACGCACACACACACACAACACCCTACAATGTCAAAGTATAATTGTGTTTGTAGTTTTTTCTTTTTTTTTTTTTACAAATGTATTGACACTGAAAAGCTATAACGTCTTGAGCCAATAAATATTCAACCCCTTTGTTATGCCAAGTCTAGGGCGTTAGGAAACAGTTTTGGGTTTTAGACTGGGTTTCTGTACAGCACGTTGTGACATCAGCTCATATAAGAAGTGATTTAGAAATACATTTGATTTGATTCATAGTGTTTAACATGATTTATTAATAACTACCTCAGTCTCTGTTCTCCAAACATACAATTATCTGTAAGGTCTGCTGTCTGTAAGGTAACATTTGTAATCTGAAAGGTCTGCTGTCTGTTAACATTTGTAATCTGAAAGGTCTGCTGTCTGTTAGGTAACATTTGTTATCTGGTCTGTGTCTGTAAGGTAACATTTGTAATCTGAAAGGTCTGCTGTCTGTAACATTTGTAATCTGAAAGGTCTGCTGTCTGTGAGGTAACATTTGTTATCTGTAAGGTCTGCTGTCTGTAAGGTAACATTTGTAATCTGAAAGGTCTGCTGTCTGTAAGGTAACATTTGTAATCTGAAAGGTCTGCTGTCTGTGAGGTAACATTTGTTATCTGTCTGCTGTCTGTAAGGTCATTTGTAATCTGAAAGGTCTGCTGTCTGTAAGGTAACATTTGTTATCTGAAAGGTCTGCTGTCTGTAAGGTAACATTTGTAATCTGTTCTGTTCTGTAAGGTAACATTTGTAATCTGAAAGGTCTGCTGTCTGTGTAACATTTGTAATCTGTAAGGTCTGCTGTCTGTAACATTTGTAATCTGTCTGCTGTCTGTAAGGTAACATTTGTAATCTGAAAGGTCTGCTGTCTGTAAGGTAACATTTGTAATCTGAAAGGTCTGCTGTCTGTAAGGTAACATTTGTAATCTGTCTGCTGTCTGTAAGGTAACATTTGTAATCTGAAAGGTCTGTGTCTGTGTAACATTTGTTACCTGAAAGGTCTGCTGTCTGTAACATTTGTAATCTGTAAGGTCTGCTGTCTGTAAGGTAACATTTGTTATCTGTAAGGTCTGCTGTCTGTGTGACATTTGTTACCTGAAAGTGCTCTGCTGTCTGTAAGGTAACATTTGTAATCTGAAAGGTCTGCTGTCTGTGTAACATTTGTTACCTGTTCTAGGTCTGCTGTCTGTAAGGTAACATTTGTTTTCTGAAAGGTCTGCTGTCTGTAAGGTAACATTTGTTATCTGTAAGGTCTGCTGTCTGTAAGGTGACATTTGTTATCTGAAAGGTCTGCTTCTCTGTAACATTTGTAATCTGAAAGGTCTGTGTCTGTGTAACATTTGTTACCTGTCTCTGTCTGTAAGGTAACTTTGTTTTCTGTCTGCTGTCTGTAAGGTAACATTTGTTATCTGTAAGGTCTGCTGTCTGTAAGGTGACATTTGTTATCTGAAAGGTCTGCTGTCTGTAAGGTAACATTTGTAATCTGAAAGGTCTGCTGTCTGTAAGGTAACATTTGTTACCTGAAAGGTCTGCTGTCTGTAAGGTAACATTTGTTTTCTGAAAGGTCTGCTGTCTGTAAGGTAACATTTGTTATCTGTAAGGTCTGCTGTCTGTAAGGTAACATTTGTAATCTGAAAGGTCTGCTGTCTGTAAGGTGACATTTGTTATCTGAAAGGTCTGCTGTCTGTAAGGTAACATTTGTAATCTGAAAGGTTTGTCTGTAAGTGTAACATTTGAAAGGTCTGCTGTCTGTAAGGTAACATTTGTTTTCTGAAAGGTCTGCTGTCTGTAAGGTAACATTTGTAATCTGAAAGGTCTGCTGTCTGTAAGGTAACATTTGTAATCTGAAAGGTCTGCTGTCTGTGAGGTAACATTTGTTATCTGTAAGGTCTGCTATCTGGAGGTAACATTTGTAATCTGAAAGGTCTGCTGTCTTAATAACATTTGTAATCTAAAGGTCTGCTGTCTGTAAGGTAACATTTGTAATCTGAAAGGTCTGCTGTCAGGTAACATTTGTAATGAAAGGTCTGCTGTCTGTGAGGTAACATTTGTTATCTGTAAGGTCTGCTGTCTGTAAGGTAACATTTGCAAAGGTCTGCTGTCTGTAAGGTAACATTTGTTATCTGAAAGGTCTGCTGTCTGTAAGGTAACATTTGTTATCTGTAAGGTCTGCTGTCTGTAAGGTAACATTTGTTATCTGTAAGGTCTGCTGTCTGTAAGGTAACATTTGTTATCTGTAAGGTCCTGTCTGTAAGGTAACATTTGTTACCTGAAAAGTCTGCTGTCTGAAGGTAACATTTGTTATCTGTAAGGTCTGCTGTCTGTAAGGTAACATTTGTTATCTGTCTGCTGTCAAAGGTAACATTTGTAATCTGAAAGGTCTGCTGTCTGAAGAGTAACATTTGTTATCTGCAAAGGTCTTTTGTCTGTAAGGTAACATTTGTAATCTGAAAGGTCTGCTGTTGTGAGGTAACATTTGTTATCTGTAAGGTCTGCTGTCTGTAAGGTAACATTTGTTATCTGAAAGGTCTGCTGTCAGGTAACATTTGTAATCTGAAAGGTCTGCTGTCTTAAGGTAACATTTGTAATCTGAAAGGTCTGCTGTCTGTAAGGTAACATTTGTAATCTGAAAGGTCTGCTGTCTGTAAGGTAACATTTGTTATCTGAAAGGTCTGCTGTCTGTAAGGTAACATTTGTAATCTGAAAGGTCTGCTGTCTGTAAGGTAACATTTGTTATCTGAAAGGTCTGCTGTCTGTAAGGTAACATTTGTTATCTGTAAGGTCTGCTGTCTGTAAGGTAACATTTGTTATCTGTAAGGTCTGCTGTCTGTAAGGTAACATTTGTTATCTCAAGGTCTTGACTGTCTTAAGGTAACATTTGTTATCTGTAAGGTCTGCTGTCTGCCTAGGTAACATTTGTTATCTAAATAGGTCTGCTGTCTGTAAGGTAACATTTGTTATCACAAGGTCTACAATGTCTGTAAGGTAACATTTGTTCTGTAGTTTTTCTGTCTGTTTTTTAACATTTGTTATCTGAAAAGGTCTGCTGTCTGTGAAGGTAACATTTGTTATCCAAGGTCTGCTGTCTGTTAGGTAACATTTGTAATCTGAAAGGTCTGCTGTCTGTAAGGTAACATTTGTTATCTGAAAGGTCTGCTGTCTGTAAGGTAACATTTGTAATCTGAAAGGTCTGCTGTCTAGAAATAACATTTGTTATCTTTGGTCTGTGTTTAACATTTTTATCTAATAAGGTCTGCTGTCTAAGGTAACATTTGTTCTCCAAACTGTAAGGTAACATTTGTTATCTGTAAGGTCTGCTGTCTGTAAGGTAACATTTGTAATCTGAAAGGTCTGCTGTCTGTGAGGTAACATTTGTTACCTGAAAGGTCTGCTGTCTGTAAGGTAACATTTGTTATCTGAAAGGTCTGCTGTCTGTAAGGTAACATTTGTAATCTGAAAGGTCTGCTGTCTGTGAGGTAACATTTGTTATCTGTAAGGTCTGCTGTCTGTAAGGTAACATTTGTAATCTGAAAGGTCTGCTGTCTGTGAGGTAACATTTGTTACCTGAAAGGTCTGCTGTCTGTAAGGTAACATTTGTTATCTGAAAGGTCTGCTGTCTGTGAGGTAACATTTGTTATCTGAAAGGTCTGCTGTCTGTGAGGTAACATTTGTTACCTGAAAGGTCTGCTGTCTGTGAGGTAACATTTGTTATCTGAAAGGTCTGCTGTCTGTGAGGTAACATTTGTTATCTGAAAGGTCTGCTGTCTGTAAGGTAACATTTGTTATCTGAAAGGTCTGCTGTCTGTAAGGTAACATTTGTTATCTGAAAGGTCTGCTGTCTGTAAGGTAACATTTGTTATCTGAAAGGTCTGCTGTCTGTGAGGTAACATTTGTTATCTGAAAGGTCTGCTGTCTGTAAGGTAACATTTGTTATCTGAAAGGTCTGCTGTCTGTAAGGTAACATTTGTTATCTGAAAGGTCTGCTGTCTGTGAGGTAACATTTGTAATCTGAAAGGTCTGCTGTCTGTGAGGTAACATTTGTAATCTGAAAGGTCTGCTGTCTGTGAGGTAACATTTGTTATCTGAAAGGTCTGCTGTCTGTAAGGTAACATTTGTTATCTGAAAGGTCTGCTGTCTGTGAGGTAACATTTGTTATCTGAAAGGTCTGCTGTCTGTGAGGTAACATTTGTTATCTGAAAGGTCTGCTGTCTGTGAGGTAACATTTGTTAGCTGAAAGGTCTGCTGTCTGTGAGGTAACATTTGTTATCTGAAAGGTCTGCTGTCTGTGAGGTAACATTTGTTATCTGAAAGGTCTGCTGTCTGTAAGGTAACATTTGTTATCTTAAGGTCTGCTGTCTGTAAGGTAACATTTGTTATCTGAAAGGTCTGCTGTCTGTGAGGTAACATTTGTTATCTGAAAGGTCTGCTGTCTGTGAGGTAACATTTGTTATCTGAAAGGTCTGCTGTCTGTGAGGTAACATTTGTTATCTGAAAGGTCTGCTGTCTGTGAGGTAACATTTGTTATCTGAAAGGTCTGCTGTCTGTGAGGTAACATTTGTTATCTGAAAGGTCTGCTGTCTGTGAGGTAACATTTGTTACCTGAAAGGTCTGCTGTCTGTAAGGTAACATTTGTTATCTGAAAGGTCTGCTGTCTGTAAGGTAACATTTGTTATCTGAAAGGTCTGCTGTCTGTAAGGTAACATTTGTTATCTGAAAGGTCTGCTGTCTGTAAGGTAACATTTGTTATCTGAAAGGTCTGCTGTCTGTAAGGTAACATTTGTTATCTGAAAGGTCTGCTGTCTGTAAGGTAACATTTGTTTTCTGAAAGGTCTGCTGTCTGTGAGGTAACATTTGTTATCTGAAAGGTCTGCTGTCTGTGAGGTAACATTTGTTATCTGTAAGGTCTGCTGTCTGTGAGGTAACATTTGTTATCTGAAAGGTCTGCTGTCTGTGAGGTAACATTTGTAATCTGTAAGGTCTGCTGTCTGTGAGGTAACATTTGTAATCTGAAAGGTCTGCTGTCTGTGAGGTAACATTTGTTATCTGTAAGGTCTGCTGTCTGTAAGGTGACATTTGTAATCTGAAAGGTCTGCTGTCTGTAAGGTAACATTTGTTACCTGAAAGGTCTGCTGTCTGTAAGGTGACATTTGTTATCTGAAAGGTCTGCTGTCTGTGAGGTAACATTTGTTATCTGAAAGGTCTGCTGTCTGTAAGGTAACATTTGTTATCTGAAAGGTCTCTCAGTCCTGCAGCGAATTTCAAACACAGATACGACCACAAAAAAAGCATGGAGGTTTTCCACTGCCTCGCAAAGAAGGGCAGCTATTGGCAGATGGTCCAAAATAAAACTAAAAATCAGACACCGAATATCCCTTTTAGTGTCATTAATTACACTTTGGACGGTGTATCTGTTACCAGCCTCAGTCTGTAGCTGAGGTGGCCTGTAATAGTAAAAATAACGGACACAAGATTACGTCTGCAAACTTCTGGCGCTTTCTTTAATTCTGAAGAATGGTGCGCGCACTTGGCCAGAACTTGCTGTTTCTCCTACTACCACAGTGCAACATCGCCATCTATTGGCTTGATGGACAACTAACGCTAAAGTATGTAAAATATACCATTTCGATTAATTAAGACAAATACATAAACAAATTGATTTTTAAAAAATTATAAGAAACTGTTTTTAGTGAATTTCTTTTAAACCCATTACATATCAGTACATCTAGTCACTAAAAAGATAGAGGTGCTCTTCCTAACTCAGTTGCCGTAGAGGAAGGAAACCACTAATGGATATCTACCATGATGGCAATGGTGACTTTAAAAAAGTTACAGAGTTTAATGGCTGTGATATAAGAAAACTAAAGATGAATTAACGACATTGTAGTCAGTACACAATATTAACCTAAATGACAGAGTGAAAGGCAGGAAGCTTGAACAATATAAAAAATATTCCAAAACATGCATCCTGTTTGTATTTACAGTCCAGTCATTCATCAAGCACTCTTATCCAGTGTGTACATACATTTTCATACTTGTCCCCCATGGAAATCAAACCCACAACTCTGACATTGCAAATGCCATGTTCTACCAACTGAGCTACATGGGACAGTTTTTTAGAATTTTTTTTTTTTTTTTTTTTTTTTTAACCTTTATTTAACTAGGCAAGTCAGTTAAGAACATATTCTTATTTTCAATGATGGCCTGGGAACAGTGGGTTAACTGCCTGTTCAGGGGCAGAATGACAGATTTGTACCTTGTCAGCACGGGGGTTTAAACTCGCAAACTTCTGGTTACTAGTCCAACGCTCTAACCACTAGGCCACCCTGCCGCCCCAATGTCAGCTAAACATTTATTTTATTTTATTACTTGGCAAGATCGTCTAGACAGCTTTCTAAACCTTGTAGTAAATATAACCAAGTTACCGAATCACATCATATGCTACTACATTTAAAATAAATGTGAATACAAGCGTTATGTTTGGGACAAATCCAACACAACACATCACTGAGTAACACTTTTCATATTTCCAAGCTTAGTGTCTGCATAATGTTATGGGTATGCTTGTTATTGGCAAGGACTAGGATGTTTTTTAGGATTAAAAAATAAACAGAACGGATCTAAGCACAGGCAAAATCCTACAGGAAAATCTGGTTCATGCCTGCTCCTGTTCCCTCCCTCAGGCGCTCGACGTCACCGGTCTCCAAACCACCAGTCCTGGCAACCCATATTGTGCACACCTGGTAACCCATTGGGCACACACCTGGCAACCCATTGGGCACACACCTGGCAACCCATATTGTGCACACCTGGCAACCTATTGCGCATACACCTGGCAACCCATATTGCGCACACCTGGCAACCCATATTGCGCACACCTGGCAACCTATTGCGCATACACCTGGCAACCCATATTGCGCACACCTGGCAACCCATATTGTGCACACCTGGCAACCCATTGTGCACACACCTGCTCGCCATTACTTCTCCATGATTCTCTCACGTTATGTACGCTTCTCTTGCTTGTTCATTTGCTTCAGGTTCTTTATTCAGATTCTTTATTCAGGCTCTTCTGGACCTGTTTCCTAACTCCCAGCGTATAAGTTACACAATTACACCTCCACAAAAAAAAAACGTAAACCGCAAGAAGATTCAATCCTTTTCCAGATGGTTAACGAACAAAGTAATCTACTCCATCAACACCACGACCAGCTGTCCGAAACTGGGGACGGCCATGGAAGAGGTCCTCTGCGTTCTCCACTGCTTTGACACCACCACAAGGGTTTTCCATTCCACTATCAGAGGGCTTCCTACGACGGGTGGTGACAGTGAGCCAGTCCCCCAGCCTACCCAGCCATCCGCCAACCAGCCTACCCAGCCATCCGCCCAGGTACCCAGCCATCCGCCCAGGTACCCAGCCATCCGCCCAGGTACCCAGCCATCCGCCCAGGTACCCAGCCATCCGCCAACCAGCCTACCCAGCCATCCGCCCAGGTACCCAGCCATCCGCCCAGGTACCCAGCCATCCGCCCAGGTACCCAGCCATCCGCCCAGGTACCCAGCCATCCGCCAACCAGCCTACCCAGCCATCCGCCCAGGTACCCAGCCATCCGCCCAGGTACCCAGCCATCCGTCAACCAGCCTACCCAGCCATCCGCCCAGGTACCCAGCCATCCGCCCAGGTCAGTGATGCCCGACTATCCCTTCTGGAGAAATATGACGGCTTCCTACTCCACTGCTCCCCATTTCGCATATCAGACGGGAGCCCCCACCAACGAGAGGTCCAAAGTTGCCACGTCATTTCCCTGCTGACCAGACGGGCATTGGAGTGCGCTACGGCCGTCTAGGAGAGAAAAGAGAAGGAGTTTTGGTCCAATTTCGAGGTTCACGGCTCTGATGGTCTTCAACCATCCTCCAGGGGGCAGAGAGAGAGGTGAGCGACACTTCCAGCTCCGGCAGGGTGCCCAAACCGCTGCAGAGTACGCCCTCACCTTTCGGACTGGCAGCTCCCAGCAGATGGAATGAGCATGCACTCCGCAAGGATGTCTAGATGGAGTTGGCATGTTGGGATGACAATATTTCCTCGGAGTTGACATGTCGGGATGACAATATTTCCTCGGAGTTGGCATGTCGGGATGACAATATTTCCTTGGACTCTCATCTCGATTGCCATCCGTCTGGATAACCTTGTGCGGGAGCACCGGCATCCACCTCACCACTCGCCTCCCTCCTTTGGCTGTCCAGAGTCTGAACCCATGGAGATAGGGGCCACACACCTCTACGCGGCAGAGAGGTGCTGCCGGAGACAGACAGAAATACTCACAGCTTTATTTGCAGCAAAAGTTGATTCTAACATGTATTGATTGACTCAGGGCGAATGTGAATGAGATATTTCTGCATTTAGTTCTCAGTGCATTTGCAAAGATTGATATAAACACGTTTTCAATTTGTCGGCACTGTAGGTGTGATGCATATAACTTCGGTGTGACCAGGACACTGTTGTTTCCAAAAGGAAGATGTGTGTGAACTGATGTGACACCGGCTCTCGATGATGTTGGGGGGGTCTCTCTCCTATATATATATATATTAGGGAGAAACAAAATGCCTTAGGTAGGCAATGTAAATAACTAATGTAAAGTGAAACTATTGCAGTAGTTTTTTCCCATTTAAGCAGTGGCTCCCGGCTCTTATCATATCCCACGAGGTGTATGTAAGGTGTTGGTGGTGAGGCTCAAGTGGAGAGGCGGGCATTCGTCATCTCCCACACCACTGCAAGAACACTGGGGACACAGTGTCCATATTACCAATCAGCTTGTCGTGGTTAAATGACGTGTTTTGTGCTTTCAGTTTGTTCCTGTTTAACCCTTGTGTTGTCTTAAGGGTCAACGTTGACCCACCAATATGTTTAACACTTCTTCGGGATCGATATATTAATAAACCAATTAGGCCCATTTGGGCAGTCTTGATACAACATTTTGAAGAGATATGCAATGGTTCATTGGATCAGTCTAAAACGTTGCACATACACCGCTGCCATCTAGTGGCCATAATCTAAATTGCGCCTGGGCTGGAATAATACATTATTGCCTTTCTCATGCATTTCAAAGATAATGGTCCCCCAAAAAATCTAATGTGTTATATTCTCCTACAATAATTTCACATTTCCACAAACTTCAAAGCGTTTCCTTTCAAATGGTACCAAGAATATGCATATCCTTGCTTCAGGTCCTGAGCTGATTTGGGTATGTCATTTTAGGCAAACATTTTTAAAAAAGGGTAGGATCCTTAAGAGGATGATCTGCCAGGTTTTCTCTGACTCTGTTACGTATACCACCTGCAGCCCCCCATATTTACTAAGCCCAACACAAAGCTAAACAGACACAAATGTCAGGTGCTCGGTTTGCAGTCTAGCTCCACATGAAGAGAGAGAGACATTTCACCAGGCAAGCACTGTTTTTCTGTTAGTGATTTTTGCACCTAGTTGTTTTCACCAACCACGAAGCAAGTCAGTAAAGGAACTTTGATCTGTGCAGTATACTCTAATCATTATAGCCACTGACTTCTGTTGGGAATGTGTGTTCCAGGCAAAACTGTGTTGTTGTTGATCAATGTATTTAAATGGCCATTTGGCAAGTGCAAAGTATCTATTATGCTCT
This sequence comes from Oncorhynchus keta, assembly GCF_023373465.1. Classification (NCBI taxonomy): domain Eukaryota; kingdom Metazoa; phylum Chordata; class Actinopteri; order Salmoniformes; family Salmonidae; genus Oncorhynchus; species Oncorhynchus keta. The sequence continues at coordinate 7,019,791 of NC_068424.1, forward strand.
TGCATAGCTTTGTAGGACTTTCAAAGACTACAGAGTGAAAGAGTTCGCTTAGCTTTAAGCTCGCTTAACTCTTTTAGCTCTTTTACCCTGGGCTGATAGGCCACAAAAATACTAAGATTCACATTCACGTTGTTTCTCCTTCTCAATGGCTTCAAAGACTGTCTTTTCCTCATATCCCCCTGTTCATCTGCATTGACCTGAAAGAGCTGACCAGTTGAAAGCCAGTCTGATGATGAGCTGACCAGGTGAAAGACAACCTGATAAAGGACTGACCGATTGAAAGACAACATGATAAAGAGCTGACCAGGTGAAAGCCAGTCTGATGATGAGCTGACCAGGTGAAAGACAACCTGATAAAGAACTGACCAGGTGAAAGACAACCTGATAAAGAGCTGACCAGGTGAAAGACAACCTGATAAAGAGCTGACCAGGTGAAAGACAACCTGATAAAGAGCTGACCAGGTGAAAGACAACCTGATAAAGAGCTGACCAGGTGAAAGACAACCTGATAAAGAGCTGACCAGGTGAAAGACAACCTGATAAAGAGCTGACCAGGTGAAAGACAACCTGATAAAGAGCTGACCAGGTGAAAGACAACCTGATAAAGAGCTGACCAGGTGAAAGACAACCTGATAAAGAGCTGACCAGGTGAAAGACAACATGATAAAGAGCTGACCAGGTGAAAGACAACCTGATAAAGAGCTGACCAGGTGAAAGACAACCTGATAAAGAGCTGACCAGGTGAAAGACAACCTGATAAAGAGCTGACCAGGTGAAAGACAACCTGATAAAGAGCTGACCAGGTGAAAGACAACCTGATAAAGAGCTGACCAGGTGAAAGACAACCTGATAAAGAGCTGACCAGGTGAAAGACAACCTGATAAAGAGCTGACCAGGTGAAAGACAACCTGATAAAGAGCTGACCAGGTGAAAGACAACCTGATAAAGAGCTGACCAGGTGAAAGACAACATGATAAAGAGCTGACCAGGTGAAAGACAACCTGATAAAGAGCTGACCAGGTGAAAGACAACCTGATAAAGAACTGACCAGGTGAAAGACAACCTGATGATGAGCTGACCAGGTGAAAGACAACCTGATGATGAGCTGACCAGGTGAAAGACAACATGATAAAGAGCTGACCAGGTGAAAGACAACCTGATAAAGAACTGACCAGGTGAAAGACAACCTGATGATGAGCTGACCAGGTGAAAGCCAGTCTGATGATGAGCTGACCAGGTGAAAGACAACCTGATAAATAACTGACCAGGTGAAAGACAACCAGATAAAGAGCTGACCAATTGAAAGACAACCTGATGATGAGCTGACCAGGTGAAAAACAACCTGATAAATAACTGACCAGGTGAAAGACAACCAGATAAAGAGCTGACCAGGTGAAAGCCAGTCTGATGATGAGCTGACCAGGTGAAAGACAACCTGATAAATAACTGACCAGGTGAAAGACAACCTGATAAATAACTGACCAGGTGAAAGACAACCTGATAAATAACTGACCAGGTGAAAGACAACCTGATGATGAGCTAACCAGGTGAAAGACAACATGATAAATAACTGACCAGGTGAAAGACAACCAGATAAAGAGCTGACCAGGTGAAAGACAACCTGATAAATAACTGACCAGGTGAAAGACAACCTGATAAATAACTGACCAGGTGAAAGACAACCAGATAAAGAGCTGACCAGGTGAAAGACAACATGATAAAGAGCTGACCAGGTGAAAGACAACCTGATAAAGAGCTGACCAGGTGAAAGACAACCTGATAAAGAACTGACCAGGTGAAAGACAACATGATAAAGAGCTGACCAGGTGAAAGACAACCTGATAAAGAGCTGACCAGGTGAAAGACAACCTGATAAAGAGCTAACCAGGTGAAAGACAACCTGATAAAGAGCTGACCAGGTGAAAGACAACCTGATAAAGAGCTAACCAGGTGAAAGACAACCTGATAAATAACTGACCAGGTGAAAGACAACCAGATAAAGAGCTGACCAGGTGAAAGACAACCTGATAAATAACTGACCAATTGAAAGACAACCTGATGATGAGCTGACCAGGTGAAAGACAACCTGATAAATAACTGACCAGGTGAAAGACAACCTGATAAAGAGCTGACCAGGTGAAAGACAACCTGATAAAGAGCTGACCAGGTGAAAGACAACATGATAAAGAACTGACCAGGTGAAAGACAACCTGATGATGAGCTAACCAGGTGAAAGACAACCTGATGATGAGCTAACCAGGTGAAAGACAACCTGATGATGAGCTGACCAGGTGAAAGACAACCTGATGATGAGCTAACCAGGTGAAAGACAACCTGATGATGAGCTAACCAGGTGAAAGACAACCTGATGATGAGCTGACCAGGTGAAAGACAACCTGATGATGAGCTAACCAGGTGAAAGACAACCTGATGATGAGCTAACCAGGTGAAAGACAACCTGATAAATAACTGACCAGGTGAAAGACAACCTGATGATGAGCTGACCAGGTGAAAGACAACCAGATAAATAACTGACCAGGTGAAAGACAACCTGATGATGAGCTTTCTTCCACCATATTGTATTTCCCAGTTAGTCCAGATCAAGGCTTGTACGCAAAGAGAGGAGAGAAGAGACATTTTTAGGCAATTAAGAAGTGAACCAGACCCTCCACGGCTTAAGCTAGCGGGTTGTGAGGTATTCTTAGGCATAACCACAAAGCATTTCAAAGGGGATTATTTGGAATGAGTGGAGGGAGGTGAGAGACTGAAAGCAAAAGAGAAGAGTTAAAAAGGAACAGAGAAAGAAGTAGGAGGAGGAGAGAAATGATTCCAGTCTCAGCTCTGTTCCTAATTTGTATTGTCACCGTTTCGTCTTATCTTTATCGTTGTCCCCGGAGACACCGGGTGATTGATAGCCTGATTCAATGACTGTATTACAAATGCCTCATCTCACCCTGTATTCTTATCATTAGCAGTTAGCCTATGGTTATGTTCACAGCTCGCTGGCTGGTGCCGGCCCATGAGATTTAAGGCCCTGGCCTTTCGGGAAAATATTTAACATGAAATGTAAATCTTGTCAGTGCCTGAAAAAAAATACATAAGAAACCTGCACAGCTAGAAACCTGTTGAGCTATTCTGAGGCGTTCCAACATGCAAATGGCAGCCATTGACTACAAAGCAGGAGGAGGGGGAAGGAGCTGGGCATTATTGCCTCGAACACCGACAAGCGTCTAGCTAACGCCTCTCCTCCTTTCCATCCCATGATTCCCATCACGGGGAAAATGTTTAGGAGGTATCTCGTCACATTAGTTCATACAGGCAGAGATAATGTGGCTTAACGGAGGGCTCTGGGAATTAGGCATTGGCTCAGGAACCAATCCGCTCAGCCAAAACCTGTTCTCTTCTCTGCCAGCACTGCCCGTTCCCCCGCCATCATTACACAGCGCTCACGCCTGCAGAGCAGCAGAAACCTCCAGAATGACAATCACTCCTCTACTCCCCTCACTCCACTCCTTTTCACTCTCTCTATTCATCTCTCTTTCTCTCTCTTTATCTGTTTCGATTTCTCTTTCTTTCTTTCTTTCTTTCTTTCTTTCTTTCTTTCTTTCTTTCTTTCTTTCTTTCTTTCTTTCTTTCTCTCTCTCTCTCTGTCTCTCTCGCTCTCAATTCAAATTAATGGGGCTTTATTGGCATGGAAAATGTGTTTACATGGCCAAAGCAAGTGAAATAAACAATAAACAGAAGTTGAGAATGCACAAAACAAAATCAACATAAAATTATTTGAAATAAACAGGAAACATTGCAGTCACAGATGTTTAACCCTTGTGTGGTGTTCAGATCTGTGGGACCCATTTTCAATGTTTAGTAAAAGACTAATTTTACAAATATAAAATACAAAAATTCAACCTGAGACTCATTGACCTTGGCTCATTTTCTGTGAAGAATATGTAAAAGAACATGTTTTCAGTGATTGCACACTGTGCACCCCACTACACATTTATATTACATATGTGGTGTTCTGGTCCACTGGACCCGAGGGTAATAAAACGTGTGTGAAAAACAAAAAGGTTTGCTTTGTGCCTTCACTCTGTCTTCCTCCTCCCTCCTGGGCCTGTTGTTTCAATGTAGCACCAAGAACCTGTCTGTCTGTCTCCCTGTCTGTCTCCCTGTCTGTCTCCCTGTCTGTCTCCCTGTCTGTCTCCCTGCCAGTCTCCCTGCCAGTCTCCCTGCCCGTCTCCCTGCCCGTCTCCCTGCCTGTCTGTCTGTCTCCCTGCCTGTCTCCCTGCCAGTCTCCCTGCCCGTCTCCCTGCCCGTACCCTGCCCATCTCCCTGCCCGTCTCCCTGTCCGTCTCCCTGTCTGTCTCCCGCTTTTCTCACACTCTTTACCCTTTGTAGTGTGTGAAGCGACACAATGTCTTGCCGGGAACCTGCACAATGTATCACACCCTGATCTGGTCCACCTGTCCTTGTGATTGTCAACACCCCCTCCAGGTGTCGCTATATTATCCCCGGTGTATTTATCCCTGTATTTCCTGTCTCTCTGTACCAGTGTATTTATCCCTGTGTTTTCTGTCTCTCTGTACCAGTGTATTTATCCCTGTGTTTCCTGTCACTCTGTACCAGTGTATTTATCCCTGTGTTTCCTGTCTCTCTGTGCCAGTTTGTCTTGTTTGCCAAGGCAACCAGCGGTTTTCCTTGCTCCTATTTTTCCCATTCTGTTTGTTTCTAGTCCTCCTGGTTTTGACCCTTGCCTGTCCTGACTTCGCACCCGCCTGCCTGACCATTCTGCCTGTCCTGACTTCGCACCCGCCTGCCTGACCACTCTGCCTGTTCTGACTACCAGCCTGCCTGACCACTCTGCCTGTCCTGACTACCAGCCTGCCTGACCACTCTGCCTGTTCTGACTACCAGCCTGCCTGACCACTCTGCCTGTCCTGACTACCTGCCTGCCTGACCACTCTGCCTGTCCTGACTACCTGCCTGCCTGACCACTCTGCCTGTCCTGACTACCTGCCTGCCTGACCACTCTGCCTGTCCTGACTACCTGCCTGCCTGACCACTCTGCCTGTCCTGACTACCAGCCTGCCTGACCACTCTGCCTGTTCTGACTACCAGCCTGCCTGACCACTCTGCCTGTCCTGACTACCAGCCTGCCTGACCACTCTGCCTGTCCTGACTACCTGCCTGCCTGACCACTCTGCCTGTCCTGACTACCTGCCTGCCTGACCACTCTGCCTGTCCTGACTACCTGCCTGCCTGACCACTCTGCCTGTTCTGACTACCAGCCTGCCTATCCACTTGTTCTGTTTTTGGGCTCTAATCTGTTTTTTGACCCCTGCCCGACCTGACCTCTGACCTGGTTTATAAACTCTCACCTGTACCTGACCTGCCTTTGCCTACTCCCTTTGTTATAATAAATATTGGAGCTCTACCATCTGCTCTTTGTGTCTGCATTTGAGGTTCCTAACCACAATCAATCAGTATGGCAAAAAAGTATCTCTCCTCAGAAGGTTTAGAAATGCTTTTTGCAGAGAGAGAAGAGAAGTGTGGAAGAATTTTCAAAATATAAGGTTCATGTCTCTGTCAATTCGGAGTCTGGCAGTGAGTTTGAAGAAGAGGATGAGATTGCAAGAGAGCGCCAAGTCTTGGACCAAAACTCTCCCTTCTACCCCCAAGCCATAAGACTGCTGAACAATTAAGCAAATGGCCACCAGAATTTTTATATTGCCCCCCCTCCCTCCATTTGCTTTTTACACTACTGCTACTCACTGTTTATTATCTATGTGTAGTCACTTCACCCCTACCTACATGTGCATATTACTTCGACTAACCTGTACCCCTGCACATTGACTCTGTACCTGTACCCCTGTACATAGCCTCGTTATTGTTATTTTATTGTGTTACTTTTTATAATTTTTTTACTTTAATTTCTTTAGTAAATATTTTCTTAACTATTGAACTGTAGTGTTGGTTAACTTCTTATGGCTGGGGGGCAGTATTGAGTAGCTTGGATGAATAAGGTGCCCAGAGTAAACTGCCTGCTACTCAGGCCCAGAAGCTAAGATATGCATATTATTAGTAGATTTGGATAGAAAACACTCTGAATGATATCTGTGAGTAAAACAGAACTCATATGGCAGGCAAAAACCTGAGAAAAAAAGTCCAACCAGGAAGTGGGAAATCTGAGGTTTGTAGGTTTTCAAGTATTTGCCTATCCAATATACAGTGTACAATTTCGTCCGATTGCACTTCCTAAGGCTTCCATTAGATGTTAACAGTCTTTAGAACCTTGTTTCAGGCTTCTACTGTGAAGGGGGAGCGAATAAGAGCTGTTTGACTAAGGGGTCTGGCAGAGTGCCATGAGTTAAGTCAGGAGCGAACTCGTAAGAGTGAGCTACGTTCCTTTTAATAATAATAATAATAATAATATAATAATATATGCCATTTAGCAGACGCTTTTATCCAAAGCGACTTACAGTCTCATGTGTGCATACATTCTACGTATGGGTGGTCCCGGGAATCGAACCCACTACCCTGGCGTTACAAGCGCCATGCTCTACCAACTGAGCTACAGAAGGACCACTTTTCCTTTCTAAAGACAAAGGAATTGTCCGGATTAAACATTATTGAAGATTTATGTTAAAAACATCCTAAAGATTGATTCTATACATCGTTTGACATGTTTCTACGAACTGTAATATACGTTTTTGGGATTTTTCGTCTGGACTAAGGGCCTGCGCCTCTTGAATTTGGATTTGTGAACTAAATGCGTGTGCATTCCGATGAAGATCATCAAGGTAAGTGAATATTTATAATGCTATTTCTGACTTCTGTTGACTCCACAACATGGCGGGTCTCTGTTTGGCTTCTTTTGGTGCCTGAGCGCTGTACTCAGATTATTGCATAGTGTGCTTTTTCAGTAAAGCTTTTTTGAAATCTGAAACAGTGGTTGAATTAAAAGGAGAAGTATATCTTTAATTCCATGTACAACACTTGTATTTTCAACAAAATGTACGATGATTATTTCTGTAAATTCATGTGGCTCTCTGCAAAATCACCGGATGTTTTGAAAGCAAAACATTACTTTACATAACGCAACAATGTAAACTGAGATTTTTGTATATAAATATGAACTTTATCGAACAAAACATACATGTATTGTGTAACATGAAGTCCTATGAGTGTCATCTGATGAAGATCATCAAAGGTTAGTGATTAATTTTATCTCTATTTCTGCTTTTTGTGACTCCTCTCTTTGGCTGGAAAAATGGCTGTTTTTCTGTGACTCGGTACTGTCCTAACATACCTTAAGGGAAGAATTCGGCAGTACCTGTATGGTTAGTGAGAAAGTCCATATTGCAAATGTACGGTCCCTTACTAGACGTCCGAAATCGTTTGTAAAATTCGCGGACGGCGTCGGGCGGAGCGGCAGGGCCGGACCTACCAGGAAGTCATCAAATGAACGTTGTCGGACATTCGGTTTCCGTTTTACAAAAATAATAAGATTTATGTCATTTTTCCCATGTCCCGGAAATTCCCACAAGAGGGCATAAGCAATCATATGGCTATTGCTACAAAACATCACGATTCACGACGGGGCCTTATCTCGAAAACTGAAAATATTTAGAAGCCGAAACTCGGTGAGCGTAGGGGCGGCATAATGGGCAGTTGGCCCCGAACAAGATGGCGTCTAGGCCTCAACGGTTTTTGAGTTATGGCCATTTATCTGGGATTAAAGGTCCAAAATGAAAATAGAGAAATTATTTTTCCACTTCACGTCAAAGTCAAGGAGCCTCCGGTGTCAATAAAAAAGAACCAGCCATTTATCTATCGTCATTTAAGAGAAATCGCATAACGACACCTTGGTGATGTTCACGGATAGGTGTTTTTTTTCAACGGTTACAGATCCAGTTGCAGGTTGTTCTTACGAATCTTTTTAAAGTGTGCTGCGGAGCTCTGCGAGATTTCTGTGATTTTCTATGATTTTCTGAAATAACACACACTCACTAAACCCTCCGTAAATAACTCAGTTCTTAACGTAAAGACTTAAAACTCGGGATTCTGTAAAGGCATACCCCAATCATGATATGAGTTTATTTATAGCTTCCTGTGCCAACCGGAAGTGCCTTTAATGGTGTCACAGTGGCAGTTTCCATGGGTTAAAAAGGTCAGATCTTTTCAAAACTTCATATGTGTGACTAGGTAACCCTCGTGAACTGTAAATCAGTCATTTCTCCCAGCAGATGTCAAAGAAAAGCTCTCACACGCACACACAGCAAGGATGGAGTGAAAAAGTGTGGTTCTTAAAGACACAGAGAGCAGGCAATGGCATAAACATAATGTCTAGGCCGTGCCGAGTTCAACGAGATATCCCGCTTGACCGTAGCTCGCTCGGTCTGAGCGCAGCGACCATTAGAAAAGTAGGCCCAAAATGAAGCCTGCCCCACAACGTCATTTGCTTTTGGGTGACAGTGAGAGAACCGTTAGGGTGAGAAGCACAATTCGACCTCAGGTATGTTCCTAAGGTCCTTCCGATCCGTGCAAGCCTAACGTTGACAGTGTGGCATTAACCCTTAATAGTTAAAAGATGGTGTTTACTTCAAAAAGTTTGCATTGATTTCTCTCCCCATAGGAATACATTGCCTTTACCCCTAAATTCAACCTGAAGTCTATATGGGTTATGAATGCCGTATGAACCTGTCTTTGGTAACAGTCCATCAGGCCAGTATGAGGTCTACCTGTGTTGATTCTAAGCTTCCTGGACCAACCGGAAGTGGTTAAAATCACCCTAAAAGTGTTTTTCCATTACCTGCCTGCAGTTTGATAGACATAGTGCATTCAACCCTGTGTAAATCAGTCAATTCTTAACGTAAGGACTTAAAACTCAGGATTCTGTAAAAGCATAGCCCAGTGAGGATATGTGTTGACTTATAGCTTCCTGTGACAACCGGAAGTGCCTTAATTGGTGTCTCAGGGGCTGTTTCGAGGGGTTAAAAAAGTCAGATCTGTCCAAAACTTCATATGTGTGATTAGGCAACCCCCATGAACTGTAAATCAGTCATTTTTCCCATAAAATTTCAAAGGAAAACTAAATCACACAGACACACAACTTGGAAGGAGGGACGTATTGGGGGTTGTAGAGACAGACAGTGCCTCCAATAGTTAGCTTTGTTCGAGCTAAAAAGAACCGTCAGACCTAGAGTTCGAAACTTTAGAAACCTGTTCTAGACCTCGGGTCGATAGTGCGTGGTGAGTTAGGTGGCTCTAGAAGGTTCTCGGACCGAGAAATAGCCTCGTACATTTGCAATGACTTCAATTCATTTTGACCATTACGAAAATGGCGACATTTAGAAAAGTCTCAGAGACACAAGACTAGGTGCATTGAAACCGGCTCGGGCCATAGAGACGGACCCCAACGTTTCGGTCCGATAGCTCATTCAAGGACCCCATAGCAAGGCATGGAAAAAGTGGATTTTCAGCACCAATTAGGGTTTTACTCGGGCACCGAAGGACCTATCGAGCCGAAACTCGGGATTCGGGGTCGCCTCACATAGGCCTTCACATAATGTCTGACCTGGACCCGCAGCTAGAACGTAACTATGTGTTTTACGTTTTTATTATGTTTTAAACTAATGGCGCTGTGAATTATGGGCCTGCTCTGACATATGTGATAGTTGGCTTCTAAATGAGTTGGAAAAAGTGGGTTTGGTGTCAATTGGTATCAGTTTGGTGTCAGAATGACATCTAATTGACTGGTGGACACTGACTTGCTAGTTGACTTTTGTACATTAGCAATATGTTTAAACGGAGAGGGACCATCACCAAAATGGCATTCTGAAATCAACACAAAAAATGGCATCACCATAGTCTCCAGGCTGTGCAGAGTTCAACGAGACGCCCCGCTTGACCGTAGCTCGCTCTGAGTGCAGCGACCTTGAAAAAAAAGAAGGCGCAAAAGGAAGCCTGGCCCTCAATGTCATTTGCTTTTGGGTGACAGTGAGAGAACCGTTAGGGTGAGAAGCACAATTCGACCTCAGGTACGTTCCTGAGGTCCTCCCGATCCGTGCAAGCCTAACCTTGACCATGTGGCATTAACCCTTAATAGTTAAAATAAGGTGTTTACTTCAAAGAGTTTGCATTGACTTCTCTCCCCATAGGAATACATTGCCTGCACCCCTAAATTCAACCTGAAGCCTATGTGGGTTATGAATGACTTATGAACCTGTCTTCTATGACAGTCCATCAGACCACTATGAGGTCTACCTGTGCCAATTATAAGCTTCCTGAAGCAACCGGAAGTGGTTGAAATCACCTTATCAGTGTTGATCCATACACTGCATGCAGTTTGATAGACATAGTGCATTCAACCCTGTGTAGATCAGTCAATTCTTAACTTAAAGACTTAAAACTCAGGATTCTGTAAGTGGCTATGTCAATCAAGACATGTGTTTACTTATAGCTTCCTGTGCCAACCGGAAGTGCCTTTAATTGGGTCACACTGTCTGTTTTGAAGGGTTAGAAAAGTCACATCTCTCCAAAACTTCATATGTGTGACCAGGTAACCCTCCTAAACTGTAAATCAGTCATTTCTCCCAGCAGATGTCAAAGAAAAGCTCTCACACGCACACACAGCAAGGATGGAGTGAAAAAGTGTGGTTCTTAAAGACACAGAGAGCAGGCAATGGCATAAACATAATGTCTAGGCCGTGCCGAGTTCAACGAGATATCCCGCTTGACCGTAGCTCGCTCGGTCTGAGCGCAGCGACCATTAGAAAAGTAGGCCCAAAATGAAGCCTGCCCCACAACGTCATTTGCTTTTGGGTGACAGTGAGAGAACCGTTAGGGTGAGAAGCACAATTCGACCTCAGGTACGTTCCTAAGGTCCTTCCGATCCGTGCAAGCCTAACGTTGACCGTGTGGCATTAACCCTTAATAGTTAAAAGAAGGTGTTTACTTCAAATAGTTTGCATTGATTTCTCTCCCCATAGGAATACATTGCCTGCACCCCTAAATTCAACCTGAAGTCTATATGGGTTATGAATGCCGTATGAACCTGTCTTTGGTAACAGTCCATCAGGCCAGTATGAGGTCTACCTGTGTTGATTCTAGGCTTCCTGGACCAACCGGAAGTGGTTAAAATCACCCTAAAAGTGTTTTTCCATTACCTGCCTGCAGTTTGATAGACATAGTGCATTCAACCCTGTGTAAATCAGTCAATTCTTAACGTAAGGACTTAAAACTCAGGATTCTGTAAGTTTCTATGTCAATCAAGACATGGGTTTACTTATAGCTTCCTGTGCCAACCGGAAGTGCCTTTAATGTTGTCACAGTGGCAGTTTCCAAGGGTTAAAAAGGTCAGATCTTTTCAAAACTTCATATGTGTGACTAGGTAACCCTCATGAACTGTAAATCAGTCATTTCTCCCAACAGATGTCAAAGAAAAGCTCTCACACGCACACACAGCAAGGATGGAGTGAAAAGTGCGGTTCTCAAAGACACAGAGAGCAGGCAATGGCATAAACATAATCTCTAGGCCGTGCCGAGTTCAACGAGATATCCCGCTTGACCGTAGCTCGCTCGGTCTGAGCGCAGCGACCATTAGAAAAGTAGGCCCAAAATGAAGCCTGCCCCACAACGTCATTTGCTTTTGGGTGACAGTGAGAGAACCGTTAGGGTGAGAAGCACAATTCGACCTCAGGTACGTTCCTAAGGTCCTTCCGATCCGTGCAAGCCTAACGTTGACCGTGTGGCATTAACCCTTAATAGTTAAAAGAAGGTGTTTACTTCAAATAGTTTGCATTGACTTCTCTCCCCATAGGAATACATTGCCTGCACCCCTAAATTCAACCTGAAGTCTATATGGGTTATGAATGCCGTATGAACCTGTCTTTGATAACAGTCCATCAGGCCAGTATGAGGTCTACCTGTGTTGATTCTAGGCTTCCTGGACCAACCGGAAGTGGTTAAAATCACCCTAAAAGTGTTTTTCCATTACCTGCCTGCAGTTTGATAGACATAGTGCATTCAACCCTGTGTAAATCAGTCAATTCTTAACGTAAGGACTTAAAACACAGGATTCTGTAAAAGCATAGCCCAGTGAGGATATGTGTTGACTTATAGCTTCCTGTGCCAACCGGAAGTGCCTTAATTGGTGTCTCAGGGGCTGTTTCGAGGGGTTAAAAAGTCAGATCTGTCCAAAACTTCATATGTGTGATCAGGCAACCCCCATGAACTGTAAATCAGTCATTTTTCCCATAAAATTTCAAAGGAAAACTAAATCACACAGACACACAACTTGGAAGGAGGGACGTATTGGGGGTTGTAGAGACAGACAGTGCCTCCAATAGTTAGCTTTGTTCGAGCTAAAAAGAACCGTCAGACCTAGAGTTCGAAACTTTAGAAACCTGTTCTAGACCTCGGGTCGATAGTGCGTGGTGAGTTAGGTGGCTCTAGAAGGTTCTCGGACCGAGAAATAGCCTCGTACATTTGCAATGATTTCAATTCATTTTGACCATTACGAAAATGGCGACATTTAGAAAAGTCTCAGAGACACAAGACTAGGTGCATTGGAACCGGCTCGGCCCATAGAGACGGACCCCAACGTTTCGGTCCGATAGCTCATTCAAGGACCCCATAGCAAGGCATGGAAAAAGTGGATTTTCAGCACCAATTAGGGTTTTACTCGGGCACCGAAGGACCTATCGAGCCGAAACTCGGGATTCGGGGTCGCCTCACATAGGCCTTCACATAATGTCTGACCTGGACCCGCAGCTAGAACGTAACTATGTGTTTTACGTTTTTATTATGTTTTAAACTAAAGGCGCTGTGAATTATGGGCCTGCTCTGACATATATGATAGTTGGCTTCTAAATGAGTTGGAAAAAGTGGGTTTGGTGTCAATTGGTATCAGTTTGGTGTCAAAATGACATCTAATTGACTGATGGACACTGACTTGCTAGTTGACTTTTGTACATTAGCAATATGTTTAAACGGAGAGGGACCATCACCAAAAGTGACATTCTGAAATCAACCCTAACGAGCCATGGAGATGAACCAGAATCACTGCCCAGCTATCCCGAGTTCATCGGGCCAGTCAATTTCACATTCCTGCAGGATTTTTATAGCATGACAAATTCGTGATGGTACCTGCCCATTGAACCATATTGCAAATGCACAGTGACTTTGCAAAAGTGAGAAAACATAAACAAATGGACATGATGAAATCAACACAACGAGTGATGGAAATGTACAACTATCACTGCTCGGCCATCCTGTGTTCATCAGACCAGTCAATTTTGCATTTTTGAGCATGTCAAATTTCATATGGTAAATGCACATTGAAACATATTGCAAATGCGCGCGCACTTGCAATATGATTCTATAGTGTAAAAACATCACCTAATGGACATGATGAAATCAACACAACGAGTGATGGAAATGTACAACTATCACTGCTCGGCCATCCTGTGTCCATCAGACCAGTCAATTTTGCATTTTTGAGCATGTCAAATTTCATATGGTAAATGCACATTGAAACATATTGCAAATGCGCGCGCACTTGCAATATGATTCTATAGTGAAAAACATCACCTAATGGACATGATGAAATCAACACAACGAGTGATGGAAATGTACAACTATCACTGCTCGGCCATCCTGTGTCCATCAGACCAGTCAATTTTGCATTTTTGAGCATGTCAAATTTCATATGGTAAATGCACATTGAAACATATTGCAAATGCGCGCGCACTTGCAATATGATTCTATAGTGTAAAAACATCACCTAATGGACATGATGAAATCAACACAACGAGTGATGGAAATGTACAACTATCACTGCTCGGCCATCCTGTGTCCATCAGACCAGTCAATTTTGCATTTTTGAGCATGTCAAATTTCATATGGTAAATGCACATTGAAACATATTGCAAATGCGCGCGCACTTGCAATATGATTCTATAGTGTAAAAACATCACCTAATGGACATGATGAAATCAACACAACGAGTGATGGAAATGTACAACTATCACTGCCCGGCCATCCTGTGTTCCCATAGCGAGCATTAATATCAGAATGACCGGTAAATGCATTTACAACCATATTTTTATTTTTGGGTTACCAGTTGCACAACAATGCACGTGCATTTGCAATATGATTCTATAGTGAAAAACATCACCTAATGGACATGATGAAATCAACACAACAAGTGATGGAAATGTACAACTATCACTGCTCGGCCATCCTGTGTTCATCAGACCAGTCAATTTCACATTCCTGCAGGATTTTTATAGCATGACAAATTCGTGATGGTACCTGCCCATTGAACCATATTGCAAATGCACAGTGACTTTGCAAAAGTGAGAAAACATAAACAAATGGACATGATGAAATCAACACAACAGGTGATGGAAATGTACAACTATCACTGCTCAGCCATCCTGTGTTCATCAGACCAGTCAATTTTGCATTTTTGAGCATGTCAAATTTCATATGGTAAATGCACATTGAAACATATTGCAAATGCGCGCGCACTTGCAATATGATTCTATAGTGAAAAAACATCACCTAATGGACATGATGAAATCAACACAACGAGTGATGGAAATGTACAACTATCACTGCTCAGCCATCCTGTGTTCATCAGACCAGTCAATTTTGCATTTTTGAGCATGTCAAATTTCATATGGTAAATGCACATTGAAACATATTGCAAATGCGCGCGCACTTGCAATATGATTCTATAGTGAAAAAACATCACCTAATGGACATGATGAAATCAACACAACGAGTGATGGAAATGTACAACTATCACTGCTCGGCCATCCTGTGTCCATCAGACCAGTCAATTTTGCATTTTTGAGCATTTCAAATTTCATATGGTAAATGCACATTGAAACATATTGCAAATGCGCGCGCACTTGCAATATGATTCTATAGTGTAAAAACATCACCTAATGGACATGATGAAATCAACACAACGAGTGATGGAAATGTACAACTATCACTGCCCGGCCATCCTGTGTTCCCATAGCGAGCATTAATATCAGAATGACCGGTAAATGCATTTACAACCATATTTTAATTTTTGGGTTACCAGTTGCACAACAATGCACGTGCATTTGCAATATGATTCTATAGTGAAAAACATCACCTAATGGACATGATGAAATCAACACAACAAGTGATGGAAATGTACAACTATCACTGCTCGGCCATCCTGTGTTCATCAGACCAGTCAATTTCACATTCCTGCAGGATTTTTATAGCATGACAAATTCGTGATGGTACCTGCCCATTGAACCATATTGCAAATGCACAGTGACTTTGCAAAAGTGAGAAAACATAAACAAATGGACATGATGAAATCAACACAACAGGTGATGGAAATGTACAACTATCACTGCTCAGCCATCCTGTGTTCATCAGACCAGTCAATTTTGCATTTTTGAGCATGTCAAATTTCATATGGTAAATGCACATTGAAACATATTGCAAATGCGCGCGCACTTGCAATATGATTCTATAGTGTAAAAACATCACCTAATGGACATGATGAAATCAACACAACGAGTGATGGAAATGTACAACTATCACTGCTCGGCCATCCTGTGTCCATCAGACCAGTCAATTTTGCATTTTTGAGCATGTCAAATTTCATATGGTAAATGCACATTGAAACATATTGCAAATGCGCGCGCACTTGCAATATGATTCTATAGTGAAAAAACATCACCTAATGGACATGATGAAATCAACACAACGAGTGATGGAAATGTACAACTATCACTGCTCGGCCATCCTGTGTCCATCAGACCAGTCAATTTTGCATTTTTGAGCATGTCAAATTTCATATGGTAAATGCACATTGAAACATATTGCAAATGCGCGCGCACTTGCAATATGATTCTATAGTGTAAAAACATCACCTAATGGACATGATGAAATCAACACAACGAGTGATGGAAATGTACAACTATCACTGCTCGGCCATCCTGTGTCCATCAGACCAGTCAATTTTGCATTTTTGAGCATGTCAAATTTCATATGGTAAATGCACATTGAAACATATTGCAAATGCGCGCGCACTTGCAATATGATTCTATAGTGTAAAAACATCACCTAATGGACATGATGAAATCAACACAACGAGTGATGGAAATGTACAACTATCACTGCCCGGCCATCCTGTGTTCCCATAGCGAGCATTAATATCAGAATGACCGGTAAATGCATTTACAACCATATTTTTATTTTTGGGTTACCAGTTGCACAACAATGCACGTGCATTTGCAATATGATTCTATAGTGAAAAAACATCACCTAATGGACATGATGAAATCAACACAACAAGTGATGGAAATGTACAACTATCACTGCTCGGCCATCCTGTGTTCATCAGACCAGTCAATTTCACATTCCTGCAGGATTTTTATAGCATGACAAATTCGTGATGGTACCTGCCCATTGAACCATATTGCAAATGCACAGTGACTTTGCAAAAGTGAGAAAACATAAACAAATGGACATGATGAAATCAACACAACAGGTGATGGAAATGTACAACTATCACTGCTCAGCCATCCTGTGTTCATCAGACCAGTCAATTTTGCATTTTTGAGCATGTCAAATTTCATATGGTAAATGCACATTGAAACATATTGCAAATGCGCGCGCACTTGCAATATGATTCTATAGTGAAAAACATCACCTAATGGACATGATGAAATCAACACAACGAGTGATGGAAATGTACAACTATCACTGCTCAGCCATCCTGTGTTCATCAGACCAGTCAATTTTGCATTTTTGAGCATGTCAAATTTCATATGGTAAATGCACATTGAAACATATTGCAAATGCGCGCGCACTTGCAATATGATTCTATAGTGAAAAAACATCACCTAATGGACATGATGAAATCAACACAACGAGTGATGGAAATGTACAACTATCACTGCTCGGCCATCCTGTGTCCATCAGACCAGTCAATTTTGCATTTTTGAGCATTTCAAATTTCATATGGTAAATGCACATTGAAACATATTGCAAATGCGCGCGCACTTGCAATATGATTCTATAGTGTAAAAACATCACCTAATGGACATGATGAAATCAACACAACGAGTGATGGAAATGTACAACTATCACTGCCCGGCCATCCTGTGTTCCCATAGCGAGCATTAATATCAGAATGACCGGTAAATGCATTTACAACCATATTTTAATTTTTGGGTTACCAGTTGCACAACAATGCACGTGCATTTGCAATATGATTCTATAGTGAAAAAACATCACCTAATGGACATGATGAAATCAACACAACAAGTGATGGAAATGTACAACTATCACTGCTCGGCCATCCTGTGTTCATCAGACCAGTCAATTTCACATTCCTGCAGGATTTTTATAGCATGACAAATTCGTGATGGTACCTGCCCATTGAACCATATTGCAAATGCACAGTGACTTTGCAAAAGTGAGAAAACATAAACAAATGGACATGATGAAATCAACACAACAGGTGATGGAAATGTACAACTATCACTGCTCAGCCATCCTGTGTTCATCAGACCAGTCAATTTTGCATTTTTGAGCATGTCAAATTTCATATGGTAAATGCACATTGAAACATATTGCAAATGCGCGCGCACTTGCAATATGATTCGATAGTGAAAAACATCACCTAATGGACATGATGAAATCAACACAACGAGTGATGGAAATGTACAACTATCACTGCTCGGCCATCCTGTGTCCATCAGACCAGTCAATTTTGCATTTTTGAGCATGTCAAATTTCATATGGTAAATGCACATTGAAACATATTGCAAATGCGCGCGCACTTGCAATATGATTCTATAGTGTAAAAACATCACCTAATGGACATGATGAAATCAACACAACGAGTGATGGAAATGTACAACTATCACTGCCCGGCCATCCTGTGTTCCCATAGCGAGCATTAATATCAGAATGACCGGTAAATGCATTTACAACCATATTTTTATTTTTGGGTTACCAGTTGCACAACAATGCACGTGCATTTGCAATATGATTCTATAGTGAAAAAACATCACCTAATGGACATGATGAAATCAACACAACAAGTGATGGAAATGTACAACTATCACTGCTCGGCCATCCTGTGTTCATCAGACCAGTCAATTTCACATTCCTGCAGGATTTTTATAGCATGACAAATTCGTGATGGTACCTGCCCATTGAACCATATTGCAAATGCACAGTGACTTTGCAAAAGTGAGAAAACATAAACAAATGGACATGATGAAATCAACACAACGAGTGATGGAAATGTACAACTATCACTGCTCGGCCATCCTGTGTTCATCAGACCAGTCAATTTTGCATTTTTGAGCAAGGTCAAATTTCATATGGTAAATGCACATTGAAACATATTGCAAATGCACGTGCACTTGCAATATGATTATATAGTGAAAAACATCACAAAATGGACATGATGAAGTCAACACAACGAGTGATGGAAAGGAACAACTATCACTGCCCGGCCATCCCGAGTTCATCAGGCCAGTCAATTTTGCATTTCTGCAGGATTTTTGAGCATGTCAAATTTCTTACGTCATTTGGCCCACAAAAAAATCCTTATGCACAATTTAAAAAAATATATAAAAAAATATGATAATAAAATTGGACAAAAGTATATTCATACAGTTCTTACACATGTGTAATTGACAAAAAATTGAAAGAATTTCAAAAAACGGTCCAGAAAGCACTTTTTAAGGGTGTGTGAAGTTTTTACAAAATTTTGACATTTTTGACTTTTGACTTTTGACTTCCTATGAAATCATATTGGAATTGGACAAAACATATTCCTTATGCGCATGATAAAAAAAAAAAAAAAAAAATTATGATAATAAAATTGGACAAAAGTATATTCATACAGTTCTTACACATGTGTAATTGACAAAAAATCGAAAGAATTTCGAAAAACGGTCCAGAAAGCACTTTTTATGGGTGTGTGAAGTTTTTACAAAATTTTGACATTTTTGACTTTTGACTTTTGACTTCCTATGAAATCATATTGGAATTGGACAAAACATATTCCTTATGCGCATATAAAAAAATTTAAAAAATTATGATAATAAAATTGGACAAAAGTATATTCATACAGTTCTTACACATGTGTAATTGACAAAAAAATCGAAAGAATTTCGAAAAACGGTCCAGAAAGCACTTTTTAAGGGGTGATAAGTTTTTGAAAAAAAGTTCATTTTTTCAAAATTTTACTTTTGGACATTGATTTGGGTTACATATCCAATATGAAAAACCCCGGTGGAGCGCATTTGCCCCCTGTTGAATTTTTAAAGTGTTACAACTGGCAATTACCATATGGCATTTGCAATACACTTTGGATGAATCAACGCCGAATTGGGTGGTATTGGCCAATGTGTATATGGTTTGTCCGATGCCAATGACATGCCATTCATTTTTGTCCAATACAGGGGGGTATTCCCTTACATAATCGTTTGGTGTGCTTTCGTCGTAAAGCCTTTTTGAAATCGGACACTGTGGCTGGATTTACAACAAGTTTATCTTTAAAATTGTGTATAATACTTGTATGTTTGAGGAATTTTAATTATGACATTTCTGTTGTTTGAATTTGGCGCTCTAAACTTTCACTGGCTGTTGTCAAATCGCTGTTAAGGTTAAGGGCTTGTAAGTAAGCATTTCATGTTGTATTCGGTGCCTGTGACAAATAAGGATTGATTTGATTGACCCTCAACCAGCCCCATAACCAGCCCATCAGCAGCCAGAACCAGCCCGTCGACAGCCAACCCCAGGACCAGCCCGTCAGCAGCCAACCCCAGAACCAGCCCGTCTGCAGCCAGCCCCAGGACCAGACGGTCAGCAACCAGCTCGTCAGCAGCCTGCAGGAGGAGAAATATGGATGTAAAATAAATTTTGAAAAAGAATGGTCTTCTTACCGTTGAGCCACCCAATGTGATGTGATTAGAATGCAACTAGGGCCGACGTGGTTCCTTCCCTGTATATGTCCCTCCCTTTGCTTCCTTCCCTATATATGTCTCTCCCTTTGGTTCCTTCCCTATATATGTCCCTCCCTTTGGTTCCTTCCCTATATATGTCCCTCACTTTGGTACCTTCCCTATATATGTCCCTACCTTTGGTTCCTTCCCTATATATGTCCCTCACTTTGGTTCCTTCCCTATATATGTCCCTCCCTTTGGTTAATTCCCTATATCTGTCACTCCCTTTGGTTCCTTCCCTATATATGTCCCTCCCTTTGGTTCCTTCCATGTATATGTCCCTCCCTTTGGTTCCTTCCCTATATATGTCCCTCCCTTTGGTTCTTTCCCTATATATGTCCCTCCCTTTGGTTCCTTCCCTATATATGTCCCTCCCTTTGGTTCCTTCCCTATATATGTCCCTCCCTTTGGTTCTTTTCCTATAGCTGTCACTCCCTTTGGATCCTTCCCTATATATGTCCCTCCCTTTGGTTCCTTCCCTATATATGTCTCTCCCTTCGCTTCCTTCCCTGTATATGTCCCTCCCTTTGGTTCCTTCCCTATATATGTCTCTCCCTTCGCTTCCTTCCCTGTATATGTCACTCCCTTTGCTTCCTTCTCTGTATATGTCCCTCCCTTTGCTTCCTTCCCTATATATGTCACTCCCTTTGCTTCCTTCTCTGTATATGTCCCTCCCTTTGGTTCCTTCCCTGTATATGTCCCTCCCTTTGCTTCCTTCCCTGTATATGTCCCTCCCTTTGGTTCCTTCCCTATATATGTCACTCCCTTTGCTTCCTTCCCTATATATGTCACTCCCTTTGCTTCCTTCTCTGTATATGTCCCTCCCTTTGCTTCCTTCCCTATATATGTCACTCCCTTTGCTTCCTTCTCTGTATATGTCCCTCCCTTTGGTTCCTTCCCTGTATATGTCCCTCCCTTTGCTTCCTTCCCTATATATGTCCCTCCCTTTGGTTCCTTCCCTATATATGTCCCTCCCTTTGGTTCCTTCTCTGTATATGTCCCTCCCTTTGCTTCCTTCCCTGTATATGTCCCTCTCTTTGGTTCCTTCCCTATATATGTCCCTCCCTTTGCTTCCTTCTCTGTATATGTCCCTCCCTTTGCTTCCTTCCCTGTATATGTCCCTCCCTTTGCTTCCTTCCCTATATATGTCCCTCCCTTTGCTTCCTTCCATGTATATGTCCCTCCCTTTGCTTCCTTCCCTATATATGTCACTCCCTTTGGTTCCTTCCCTGTATATGTCCCTCCCTTTGCTTCCTTCCCTGTATATGTCCCTCCCTTTGCTTCCTTCCCTGTATATGTCCCTCCCTTTGCTTCCTTCCCTATATATGTCCCTCCCTTTGCTTCCTTCTCTGTATATGTCTCTCCCTTTGCTTCCTTCCCTGTATATGTCCCTCCCTTTGCTTCTTTCCCTATATATGTCCCTCCCTTTGGTTCCTTCCCTATATATGTCCCTCCCTTTGCTTCCTTCTCTGTATATGTCCCTCCCTTTGCTTCCTTCCCTGTATATGTCCCTCCCTTTGGTTCCTTCCCTATATATGTCCCTCCCTTTGCTTCCTTCTCTGTATATGTCCCTCCCTTTGCTTCCTTCTCTGTATATGTCCCTCCCTTTGCTTCCTTCTCTGTATATGTCCCTCCCTTTGCTTCCTTCCCTGTATATGTCCCTCCCTTTGCTTCCTTCCCTATATATGTCCCTCCCTTTGGTTCCTTCCCTGTATATGTCCCTCCCTTTGGTTCCTTCCCTGTATATGTCCCTCCCTTTGGTTCCTTCCCTATATATGTCTCTCCCTTCGCTTCCTTCCCTGTATATGTCACTCCCTTTGCTTCCTTCTCTGTATATGTCCCTCCCTTTGCTTCCTTCCATGTATATGTCCCTCCCTTTGCTTCCTTCCCTATATATGTCACTCCCTTTGGTTCCTTCCCTGTATATGTCCCTCCCTTTGCTTCCTTCCCTGTATATGTCCCTCCCTTTGCTTCCTTCCCTGTATATGTCCCTCCCTTTGCTTCCTTCCCTATATATGTCCCTCCCTTTGCTTCCTTCTCTGTATATGTCTCTCCCTTTGCTTCCTTCCCTGTATATGTCCCTCCCTTTGCTTCTTTCCCTATATATGTCCCTCCCTTTGCTTCCTTCTCTGTATATGTCCCTCCCTTTGCTTCCTTCCCTGTATATGTCCCTCCCTTTGGTTCCTTCCCTATATATGTCCCTCCCTTTGCTTCCTTCCCTATATATGTCACTCCCTTTGGTTCCTTCCCTGTATATGTCCCTCCCTTTGCTTCCTTCCCTGTATATGTCCCTCCCTTTGCTTCCTTCCCTGTATATGTCCCTCCCTTTGCTTCCTTCCCTATATATGTCCCTCCCTTTGCTTCCTTCTCTGTATATGTCTCTCCCTTTGCTTCCTTCCCTGTATATGTCCCTCCCTTTGCTTCTTTCCCTATATATGTCCCTCCCTTTGGTTCCTTCCCTATATATGTCCCTCCCTTTGCTTCCTTCTCTGTATATGTCCCTCCCTTTGCTTCCTTCCCTGTATATGTCCCTCCCTTTGGTTCCTTCCCTATATATGTCCCTCCCTTTGCTTCCTTCTCTGTATATGTCCCTCCCTTTGCTTCCTTCTCTGTATATGTCCCTCCCTTTGCTTCCTTCTCTGTATATGTCCCTCCCTTTGCTTCCTTCCCTGTATATGTCCCTCCCTTTGCTTCCTTCCCTATATATGTCCCTCCCTTTGGTTCCTTCCTGTATATGTCCCTCCCTTTGGTTCCTTCCTGTATATGTCCCTCCCTTTGGTTCCTTCCCTATATATGTCTCTCCCTTCGCTTCCTTCCCTGTATATGTCACTCCCTTTGCTTCCTTCTCTGTATATGTCCCTCCCTTTGCTTCCTTCCATGTATATGTCCCTCCCTTTGCTTCCTTCCCTATATATGTCACTCCCTTTGGTTCCTTCCCTGTATATGTCCCTCCCTTTGCTTCCTTCCCTGTATATGTCCCTCCCTTTGCTTCCTTCCCTGTATATGTCCCTCCCTTTGCTTCCTTCCCTATATATGTCCCTCCCTTTGCTTCCTTCTCTGTATATGTCTCTCCCTTTGCTTCCTTCCCTGTATATGTCCCTCCCTTTGCTTCTTTCCCTATATATGTCCCTCCCTTTGGTTCCTTCCCTATATATGTCCCTCCCTTTGCTTCCTTCTCTGTATATGTCCCTCCCTTTGCTTCCTTCCCTGTATATGTCCCTCCCTTTGGTTCCTTCCCTATATATGTCCCTCCCTTTGCTTCCTTCTCTGTATATGTCCCTCCCTTTGCTTCCTTCTCTGTATATGTCCCTCCCTTTGCTTCCTTCTCTGTATATGTCCCTCCCTTTGCTTCCTTCCCTGTATATGTCCCTCCCTTTGCTTCCTTCCCTATATATGTCCCTCCCTTTGGTTCCTTCCCTGTATATGTCCCTCCCTTTGGTTCCTTCCCTGTATATGTCCCTCCCTTTGCTTCCTTCCATGTATATGTCCCTCCCTTTGCTTCCTTCCCTATATATGTCACTCCCTTTGGTTCCTTCCCTGTATATGTCCCTCCCTTTGCTTCCTTCCCTGTATATGTCCCTCCCTTTGCTTCCTTCCCTGTATATGTCCCTCCCTTTGCTTCCTTCCCTATATATGTCCCTCCCTTTGCTTCCTTCTCTGTATAAGTCTCTCCCTTTGCTTCCTTCCCTGTATATGTCCCTCCCTTTGCTTCCTTCCCTATATATGTCCCTCCCTTTGGTTCCTTCCCTATATATGTCCCTCCCTTTGGTTCCTTCTCTGTATATGTCCCTCCCTTTGCTTCCTTCCCTGTATATGTCCCTCCCTTTGGTTCCTTCCCTATATATGTCCCTCCCTTTGCTTCCTTCTCTGTATATGTCCCTCCCTTTGCTTCCTTCCATGTATATGTCCCTCCCTTTGGTTCCTTCCCTATATATGTCCCTCCCTTTGGTTCCTTCTCTGTATATGTCCCTCCCTTTGCTTCCTTCCCTATATCTGTCCCTCCCTTTGCTTCCTTCTCTGTATATGTCCCTCCCTTTGCTTCCTTCTCTGTATATGTCCCTCCCTTTGCTTCCTTCCATGTATATGTCCCTCCCTTTGCTTCCTTCCCTATATATGTCACTCCCTTTGGTTCCTTCCCTGTATATGTCCCTCCCTTTGCTTCCTTCCCTGTATATGTCCCTCCCTTTGCTTCCTTCCCTGTATATGTCCCTCCCTTTGCTTCCTTCCCTATATATGTCCCTCCCTTTGCTTCCTTCTCTGTATATGTCTCTCCCTTTGCTTCCTTCCCTGTATATGTCCCTCCCTTTGCTTCTTTCCCTATATATGTCCCTCCCTTTGCTTCCTTCTCTGTATATGTCCCTCCCTTTGCTTCCTTCCCTGTATATGTCCCTCCCTTTGGTTCCTTCCCTATATATGTCCCTCCCTTTGCTTCCTTCCCTATATATGTCACTCCCTTTGGTTCCTTCCCTGTATATGTCCCTCCCTTTGCTTCCTTCCCTGTATATGTCCCTCCCTTTGCTTCCTTCCCTGTATATGTCCCTCCCTTTGCTTCCTTCCCTATATATGTCCCTCCCTTTGCTTCCTTCTCTGTATATGTCTCTCCCTTTGCTTCCTTCCCTGTATATGTCCCTCCCTTTGCTTCTTTCCCTATATATGTCCCTCCCTTTGGTTCCTTCCCTATATATGTCCCTCCTTTGCTTCCTTCTCTGTATATGTCCCTCCCTTTGCTTCCTTCCCTGTATATGTCCCTCCCTTTGGTTCCTTCCCTATATATGTCCCTCCCTTTGCTTCCTTCTCTGTATATGTCCCTCCCTTTGCTTCCTTCTCTGTATATGTCCCTCCCTTTGCTTCCTTCTCTGTATATGTCCCTCCCTTTGCTTCCTTCCCTGTATATGTCCCTCCCTTTGCTTCCTTCCCTATATATGTCCCTCCCTTTGGTTCCTTCCCTGTATATGTCCCTCCCTTTGGTTCCTTCCCTGTATATGTCCCTCCCTTTGGTTCCTTCCCTATATATGTCTCTCCCTTCGCTTCCTTCCCTGTATATGTCACTCCCTTTGCTTCCTTCTCTGTATATGTCCCTCCCTTTGCTTCCTTCCATGTATATGTCCCTCCCTTTGCTTCCTTCCCTATATATGTCACTCCCTTTGGTTCCTTCCCTGTATATGTCCCTCCCTTTGCTTCCTTCCCTGTATATGTCCCTCCCTTTGCTTCCTTCCATGTATATGTCCCTCCCTTTGCTTCCTTCCCTATATATGTCACTCCCTTTGGTTCCTTCCCTGTATATGTCCCTCCCTTTGCTTCCTTCCCTGTATATGTCCCTCCCTTTGCTTCCTTCCCTGTATATGTCCCTCCCTTTGCTTCCTTCTCTATATATGTCCCTCCCTTTGCTTCCTTCTCTGTATATGTCTCTCCCTTTGCTTCCTTCCCTGTATATGTCCCTCCCTTTGCTTCCTTCCCAATATATGTGCCTCCCTTTGGTTCCTTCCCTATATATGTCCCTCCCTTTGGTTCCTTCTCTGTATATGTCCCTCCCTTTGCTTCCTTCCCTGTATATGTCCCTCCCTTTGGTTCCTTCCCTATATATGTCCCTCCCTTTGCTTCCTTCTCTGTATATGTCCCTCCCTTTGCTTCCTTCCCTGTATATGTCCCTCCCTTTGCTTCCTTCCCTATATATGTCCCTCCCTTTGCTTCCTTCTCTGTATATGTCTCTCCCTTTGCCTCCTTCCCTGTATATGTCCCTCCCTTTGCTTCCTTCCCTATATATGTCCCTCCCTTTGGTTCCTTCCCTATATATGTCCCTCCCTTTGGTTCCTTCTCTGTATATGTCCCTCCCTTTGCTTCCTTCCCTATATCTGTCCCTCCCTTTGCTTCCTTCTCTGTATATGTCCCTCCCTTTGCTTCCTTCTCTGTATATGTCCCTCCCTTTGCTTCCTTCTCTGTATGTCCCTCCCTTTGCTTCCTTCTCTGTATATGTCCCTCCCTTTGCTTCCTTCCCTATATATGTCCCTCCCTTTGCTTCCTTCCCCAGGCATCATGGTTTCTGTTTCATATCTGTGTTCTGTTAGTGTTTCTTGTTATGTATTATGTTCCATTTATTTATTAAAACACTCCCTGAACTTGCTTCCCGACTCTCAGCGTACATCGTTACAGATTGTCCGCTTCGATAACAGAGACACCAGAAAAGCTTTGGCGGCAGAGAGACAAGCTAGCTGCAATCAGGTCATTGCAGAGAGACAAGCTAGCTGCAATCAGGTCAGTGAAGAGAGACAAGCTAGCTGTAATCAGGTCAGTGAAGAGAGACAAGCTAGCTGCAATCAGGTCAGTGCAGAGAGACAAGCTAGCTGCAATCAGGTCAGTGCAGAGAGACAAGCTAGCTGCAATCAGGTCAGTGCAGAGAGACAAGCTAGCTGTAATCAGGTCAATGAAGAGAAACAAGCTAGCTGTAATCAGGTCAGTGAAGAGAGACAAGCTAGCTGTAATCAGGTCAGTGCAGAGAGACAAGCTAGCTGCTATCAGGTCAGTGCAGAGAGACAAGCTAGCTGCTATCAGGTCAGTGCAGAGAGACAAGCTAGCTGCAATCAGGTCAGTGTAGAGAGACAAGCTAGCTGCAATCAGGTCAGTGTGGGACAAGTGGGTGAACCGCCTTCCCCTGTTTTACAACCCTGGGCCCAATGTTACTGTTGATGAGCAGTTTATGCCATTTAGGGGCCGCTGCCCCTTCAGGCAGTACATACTGTCTAAACCCACAAAATATAGAATCAACATCTTGGCTGCCTGTGATGCTGCTTCAACATATGCTTGGAACTTGCAAGTGTAACAGTTTAACTTCCGTCCGTCCATCTCGCCCCTGGGCTCGAACCAGGGACCCTCTGAACACAGAGAACTTACACCCTGAAGCATCGTTACCCATCACTCCACAAAAGCCACGGCCCTTGCAGAGCAAGGGGGAACCACTACTTTAAGGTCTCAGAGCAAGTGACGTCACCAATTGAAACGCTATTAGCGCGCACAACCGCTAACTAGCTAGCCATTTCACATCGGTTACACAAGTGTATACAGGGAAGGCAGATAGAGGAGCCCCTGAAAAGCAGATTAATCGTTTACCTTTGATGATCTTCGGATGTTTTCACTAACGAGACTCCCAGTTACACAATAAATGTTCCGTATGTTCCATAAAGATTATTTTTATATCCAAAATACCTCAGTTTGTTTGGCGCATTATGTTCAGAAATCCACAGGAAAGAGCGGTCACGACAACGCAGACAAATTACAAATAATATCCGTAATGTCCACAGAAACATGTCAAAAGTTTTTTTATAATCAATCCTCAGGTTGTTTTTAAAATATATAATCGCTAATATATCAACCGCTAATGTCTTTCACAGAAGGAGAGGGAAAAGCAATACCTATCCAAACTCTGTTGCGTGAGCAAAACTCATGTGACCACTTGAAGCGATGTTATCGTTCTGGCTCATTTTTCAAAATAAAAGCCTGAAACTATGTTTGAAGCCTGTTGACACCTTGAGGAAGCGTTAGGAAAATGAATCTTGTTGATATCCCTTTAAATGGAGCAATGGGAGGCTATGGAACATGGAGTTTTCAAAATAGAAGCCACTTCCTGGTCTGATTTTTCCACGGGTTTCACCTGTAATATCAGTTCTGTTATACTCAGAGACATTATTTTGACAGTTTTGGAAACTTTAGAATGTTTTCTATCCTAATCTGTCAATTATATGCATATACTAGCATCTGGCCCTGAGAAGTAGGTTGTTTACTTTGGGAACATCATTTTTCCAAACATAAAAATAGTGCCCCCTAGCCACAAGAGGTTAAAATGGTCAGCGATAGGCTTGGTGATGATAGGAGCACCAACAATAAAGGAGTAGGGTCTAAACCATCGGACCCAAATGGTTTTTGGGGTCAAGTTGCAGGAGCACCTTTTGCACCTCGGACTCAGTGACTGCCTGCAGGGAGAAACTTTGTTGCTGGGCAGGGAAAAAGAGGAAGAAGCATTGGGGCTAGTCGTATTAGAAGGGGTGGGAGATGAGGAAATATTGACGAGCAAGGAGGCATGGCTGAGTCAAATCTGAATCCTGATTGAATGAAGTGGTGATGAAAGAGCTCAGCCATGTGCTTCTTGTCAGTAATAACCCAATCATCAACGGTAAGGGACATGGGCAGCTGTGAGGAGGGTTTATTCTCCAGGTCTTTAACTGTTTTGCATATGTTCTTGGGGTTAGACCCACAGAGAGAGAACAGTAACTATCTTTGGCCTTCCGGATAGCCTGAGTGAACTTATTTCTCATTTGCCTGAACGATAGTCAGTCATGCGTGTGCCGAGCCTTTCGTCAAATGCAATTCTTGAGGTGGAGTAACTCTGCAAGATCACAGTGGAACCAGGGGCTGAACATGTTTTTCATTCTCATTTTCTTTACGGGGCGTGTTTGTTAACAATACCACTGAAAATGTGTGTTTGACAGTGGGGATCAAGCTGATTCTTTACCATTTTACAGAGGCCAGTTCTTGAAGGAAGGCTTGTTCATTAAAGTTTTTTAGCAAGCATCTATGACAAATCAATACAGGTTGCTTCAAAAAACAGGCTGTAAAACAGTGAAAACTAAGGTCATTACAGAAAACACCAGATTGATATCAATCAGGATTATTTGTGAGGATAACGTCGAGGCAGCGTAACAGCTTCTACCCCCAAGCCATAAGATTCCTGAACATGTAGTCAAATGGCTACCAGACTATTTGCATTGCCCCCCGCTACTCTCTGTTCATTGGCTATGCATAGTCACTTTAACTCTACCTACATATACATATTACCTCAATTACCTCGACTAACCTGTACACCCTGTATATAGCCTCCACATTGACTCTGTACCGGTACCCCCTGTATATAGTCTCCACATTGACTCTGTACCGGTACCTCCTGTATATAGCCTCCACATTGACTCTGTACCGGTACCCCCTGTATATAGTCTCCACATTGACTCTGTATCGGTACCTCCTGTATATAGTCTCCACATCGACTATGTACCGGTACCCCCTGTATATAGTCTCCACATTGACTCTGTACCGGTACCTCCTGTATATAGTCTCCACATTGACTATGTACCGGTACCCCCTGTATATAGTCTCCACATTGACTCTGTATCGGTACCTCCTGTATATAGCCTCCACATTGACTCTGTACCGGTACCCCCTGTATATAGCCTCCACATTGACTCTGTACCGGTACCCCCTGTATATAGCCTCCACATTGACTCTGTACCGGTACCTCCTGTATATAGTCTCCACATTGACTATGTACCGGTACCCCCTGTATATAGTCTCCACATTGACTCTGTATCGGTACCTCCTGTATATAGTATCCACATTGACTATGTACCGGTACCCCCTGTATATAGTCTCCACATTGACTCTGTATCGGTACCTCCTGTATATAGTCTCCACATTGACTCTGTACCGGTACCTCCTGTATATAGTATCCACATTGACTCTGTACCGTAATACCCTGTATATAGCCTCCACATTGACTCTGTACCGTAATACCCTGTATATAGCCTCACTACTCTTATTTTACTGCTGCTCTTTGATTATTTGTTAGTTTTTACTTATCTATTTTTTACTTAACACTTATTTTTCTTAAAACTGAATTGTTGGTTAAGGGATGATCAAGTCAGCATTTCACTGTAAGGTATTGTACCTGTTGTATTCGGCGTATGTGACAAATAACATTTGATTTGATTGTTGTTTTTCTCAGAAACTAATACTGCTACTGCATGGAAATAGTGGCCATTGTTGAATAGTAATGGAGCTTTGATTCCGAAGGAAATGCCTAGGGACAGTAGTCAAAGTGCACATTTGATTCTGAAGGAAATGCCTAGGGACAGTATTCAAAGTGCACATTTGATTCTGAAGGAAACGCCTAGGGGTAGTATTCAAAGTGCACAAACTATATATTCACTTTTTTGCTTACTTCCTAAACAAACTTCTTGATTGAACACACATTTACCATTAGCGATTTAATTTGAACTCTGGTGTATTTTTAATTCTGGCTTACTTTTCCCTCTGGCATTAAATCTTAATTTCCCACTGACAAGTATTATTCAGTCTAAGAACAATTAAATAGTAATTTGATTAATCTATTTCCATCTAGATCTGTTATGATTATGTTGGTTAGGTGTTCATTATCTACTGTGGGATAACTACTTTTTCATGTTTTGTACAAAATGTCTTAAAAAACATGTGCATGATGTTGTCAACTGTAGAGTACAAAAATATGGATTTTTGTTTTTTGTATACTAAAGGGCCGCACATTTTTCAATTTAGTGATTGAAAGGATGAGATCAATATCTGAACCACAGAAATACATTGTGCGGTATTTCCATTTGAAATGGCCAATTAAAAGTGTAATGATGTCATTTGAGTTTCCGTTATACGTACAAAAGGTCTCTGTTTTTACCCAGACTAAAATCACGTTTTATAGAAAATAGAGAAAATAGTTTCTTCTGATCTTTACCCTTACCCGTTTGTCTCTGTCTCTCCTTTTCCTTCAGTTGCAACAAATTCAATCAATACAAAAAAAAAAAAAAAATGTACGAATGTATTCACTGAATATGCAGAGAGCACCAAATGGGACTGGTTCAGGGTAAAATCACTATTGAAGAATAAAAACATTCACTGCTATCAGAGTTCGCCCATATTTTATGTTTCTTGCTCATTCTACCATAACATCTCGTACAGTGCAGTGCAGTGCAGAATAATGTATTGGTGGCACACAGCATAATGTATTGGTGGCACACAGCATAATGTATTGGTGGCACACAGCATAATGTATTGGTGGCACACAGCATAATGTATTGGTGGCACACAGCATAATGTATTGGTGGCACACAGCATAATGTATTGGTGGCACACAGCATAATGTATTGGTGGCACACAGCATAATGTATTGGTGGCACACAGCATAATGTATTGGTGGCACACAGCATAATGTATTGGTGGCCACAGCATAATGTATTGGTGGCACACAGCATAATGTATTGGTGGCACACAGCATAATGTATTGGTGGCGCACAGCATATGTATGCACAGCATAATGTATTGGTGGCACACAGCATAATGTATTGGTGGGCACACAGCATAATGTATTGGTGGCACACAGCATAATGTATTGGTGGCACACAGCATAATGTATTGGTGGCACACAGCATAAATGTATTGGTGGCACACAGCATAATGTACACAGCATAATGTATTGGTGGCGCACAGCATAATGTATTGGTGGCACACACATTGGTGGCACACAGTATAATGTATTGGTGGCGCACAGCATAATGTATTGGTGCACACAGCATAATGTATTGGTGGCACAGCATAATGTATTGGTGGCGCACAGGCACACAGCATAATGTATTGGTGGGCATAATGTATTGGTGGTGCACAGCATAATGTATTGGTGGCATAATGTATTGGTGGCACAGCATAATGTATTGGTGGCGCACAGCATAATGTATTGGTGGCGCACAGCATAATGTATTGGTGGCGCACAGCATAATGTATTGGTGGTGCACAGCATAATGTATTGGTGGTGCACAGCATAATGTATTGGTGGCGCACAGCATAATGTATTGGTGGCACACAGCATAATGTATTGGTGGCGCACAGCATAATGTATTGGTGGCACACAGCATAATGTATTGGTGGCACACAGCATAATGTATTGGTGGTGCACAGCATTGCAGCCTCTTCATGTTTCCTTACTTGGTTGACCATATTGTTGCATGTCTGTGGAAGGAGAGATGGAGGGAGAGAAGGCAGCCTGTATGTGTGCTTGCTCTGAAAGGATTAGGAAGAACTGTTACAGATCACTGAGTTCCCTATAATAATACCAGGCAGATAGATGATTCAACTGTTAGTTCCACTTAATATGCTTCCTAAGGAGTGGGCCAATATTGTGTGATTCACTGTTAATATTTCCTTGTGCATAATCAGAGCATTTATTTTTAAGAGCAGTTTTTTTGTTCGTTTTTTTTTTAATCGCCAGATGCTACAAAGTTAGGCATATGAATAGCTGGGCCACTAAACCACAGTTCAGTATTCCAGACAGTGTTGTCTGACCCCTCACACTCTTGGATGATTATAAATCGGAGGAGACAGAGGTCTTTGCCTGGCATTGATAGGAGCCTGTTGTGCGCCTGCGTGTGTGTGTGTTATCATGAGTGTGTGAGAGAGGGGGATAGATCCATAAGTAGTGGCCAGTGGCCTTTGCACGACCTTGACATGTGTAGTACCAAACCTCTACATTATGTATCTAAAGAGTCCAACACAAAGATAGTAATCACTGTTATCTATCGAACTGAAACCCACCCAGTCGCTTTGTAGCTTACCGCCTCAACAAAAAGGCCACAGAGTCACTGAAAAGGTTTCCGCTAATATTCCATACAAATGTGAAGTTGATCACCCTGGCTAATAGATACATTCATGTGATTGGAGGGAAATCATTTTCGGGTTCACCTTACAACAACACTTGTATTGCTGATACATGTGAAGTGGTAGCTTTTATAGTGGGGTGTATAGTGTCGTATATAAGGCCCTATTGTGCCTTTCAGTTCACCATTTCCTCAGGGCTGTCTTTACTCATCAATCTCACTCAATATACGTCACTTTTTAATGTATATTTTACGATCTGGTTTGAGAGATTATTCGATAAATGTATGAACAACAAAAAATATGGAAACACATTATGATTCCTGTATCTACTATTACCATATATCTAGACCCTATAGACCCTGTATCTACTATTACCATAGATCTAGACCCTATAGAACCTGTATCTACTATTACCATAGATCTAGACCCTATAGACCCTGTATCTACTATTACCATATATCTAGACCCTACAGACCCTGTATCTACTATTACCATAGATCTAGACCCTATAGACCCTGTATCTACTATTACCATATATCTAGACCCTATAGACCCTGTATCTACTATTACCATATATCTAGACCCTACAGACCCTGTATCTACTATTACCATATATCTAGACCCTATAGACCCTGTATCTACTATTACCATATATCTAGACCCTACAGACCCTGTATCTACTATTACCATATATCTAGACCCTACAGACCCTGTATCTACTATTACCATATATCTAGACCCTATAGACCCTGTATCTACTATTACCATATATCTAGACCCTATAGACCCTGTATCTACTATTACCATATATCTAGACCCTATAGACCCTGTATCTACTATTATCCTATATATCTAGACCCTATAGACCCTGTATCTACTATTACCATATATCTAGACCCTATAGACCCTGTATCTACTATTACCTATAGACCCTGTATCTAGACCATATATCTATAGACCCTGTATCTACTATTACCATATATCTAGACCCTACAGACCCTGTATCTACTATTACCATATATCTAGACCCTATAGACCCTGTATCTACTATTACCATATATCTAGACCCTACCCTGTATCTACTATTACCATATATCTAGACCCTATAGACCCTGTATCTACTATTACCATATATCTAGACCCTATAGACCCTGTATCTACTATTACCATATATCTAGACCCTATAGACCCTGTATCTACTATTACCATATATCTAGACCCTATAGACCCTGTATCTACTATTACCATATATCTAGACCCTATAGACCCTGTATCTACTATTACCATATATCTAGACCCTATAGACCCTGTATCTACTATTACCATATATCTAGACCCTATAGACCCTGTATCTACTATTACCATATATCTAGACCCTATAGACCCTGTATCTACTATTACCATATATCTAGACCCTATAGACCCTGTATCTACTATTACCATATATCTAGACCCTATAGACCCTGTATCTACTATTACCATATATCTAGACCCTATAGACCCTGTATCTACTATTACCATAGATCTAGACCCTATAGACCCTGTATCTACTATTACCATAGATCTAGACCCTATAGACCCTGTATCTACTATTACCATATATCTAGACCCTATAGACCCTGTATCTACTATTACCATATATCTAGACCCTACAGATTATCTACTATTATATCTAGACCCTACAGACCCTGTATCTACTATTACCATAGATCTAGACCCTATAGACCCTGTATCTACTATTACCATATATCTAGACCCTACAGACCCTGTATCTACTATTACCATATATCTAGACCCTATAGACCCTGTATCTACTATTACCATATATCTAGACCCTATCTAGACCCTGTATCTACTATTACCATATATCTAGACCCTATCTAGACCCTGTATCTACTATTACCATATATCTAGACCCTACAGACCCTGTATCTACTATTACCATATATCTAGACCCTAGACCCAGACCCTGTATCTACTATTACCATATATCTAGACCCTATAGACCCTGTATCTACTATTACCATATATCTAGACCCTATAGACCCTGTATCTACTATTACCATATATCTAGATCTAGACCCTACAGACCCTGTATCTACTATTACCATATATCTAGACCCTATAGACCCTGTATCTACTATTACCATATATCTAGACCCTACAGACCCTGTATCTACTATTACCATATATAGACCCTACAGACCCTGTATCTACTATTACCATAGATCTAGACCCTATCTAGACCCTATAGACCCTGTATCTACTATTACCATATATCTCTAGTATCTACTATTACCCTCTAGATAGACCCTGTATCTACTATTACCATATATCTAGACCCTACAGACCCTGTATCTACTATTACCATATATCTAGACCCTATAGACCCTGTATCTACTATTACCTATAGACCCTGTATCTAGACCCTACCCAGACCCTGTATCTACTATTACCATATCTAGATCTAGACCATATATCTAGACCCTGTATCTACTATTACCATATATCTAGACCCTATAGACCCTGTATCTACTATTACCATATATCTAGACCCTATAGACCCTGTATCTACTATTACCATATATCTAGACCCTATAGACCCTGTATCTACTATAGACCCTACAGACCCTGTATCTACTATTACCATATATCTAGACCCTACAGACCCTGTATCTACTATTACCATAGATCTAGACCCTATAGACCCTGTATCTACTATTACCATAGATCTAGACCCTATAGACCCTGTATCTACTATTACCATAGATCTAGACCCTATAGACCCTGTATCTACTATTACCATATCTAGACCCTATACCCTGTATCTACTATTCTAGACCCTACAGACCCTGTATCTACTATTACCATATATCTAGACCCTACAGACCCTGTATCTACTATTACCATATATCTAGACCCTATAGACCCTGTATCTACTATTACCATATATCTAGACCCTACAGACCCTGTATCTACTATTACCATATATCTAGACCCTATAGACCCTGTATCTACTATTACCATATATCTAGACCCTACAGACCCTGTATCTACTATTACCATATATCTAGACCCTACAGACCCTGTATCTACTATTACCATATATCTAGACCCTACAGACCCTGTATCTACTATTACCATATATCTAGACCCTATTACCCTGTATCTACTATTCATATATCTAGACCCTATAGACCCTGTATCTACTATTACCATATATCTAGACCCTATAGACCCTGTATCTACTATTACCATATATCTAGATCTAGACCTATTACCATATATCTAGACCCAGACCCTGTATCTACTATTACCATCTAGACCCTATAGACCCTGTATCTACTATAGATCTAGACCCTACAGACCCTGTATCTACTATTACCATATATCTAGACCCTACAGACCCTGTATCTACTATTACATATATCATAGACCCTGTATCTAGACCCTATAGACCCTGTATCTACTATTACCATATATCTAGACCCTATAGACCCTGTATCTACTATTACCATATATCTAGACCCTATAGACCCTGTATCTACTATTACCATATATCTAGACCCTACAGACCCTGTATCTACTATTACCATATATCTAGACCCTACAGACCCTGTATCTACTATTACCATATATCTAGACCCTATAGACCCTGTATCTACTATTACCATAGATCTAGACCCTATAGAACCTGTATCTACTATTACCATATATCTAGACCCTATAGACCCTGTATCTACTATTACCATATATCTAGACCCTACAGACCCTGTATCTACTATTACCATATATCTAGACCCTACAGACCCTGTATCTACTATTACCATAGATCTAGACCCTATAGAACCTGTATCTACTATTACCATAGATCTAGACCCTATAGACCCTGTATCTACTATTACCATATATCTAGACCCTATAGAACCTGTATCTACTATTATCTAGACCATATATCTAGACTCTATAGAACCTGTATCTACTATTACCATATATCTAGACCCTGTAGACCCTGTATCGACTATTACCATATATATAGACCCTGTAGACCCTGTATCGACTATTACCATATATCTAGACCCTACAGACCCTGTATCTACTATTACCATATATCTAGACCCTATAGACCCTGTATCTACTATTACCATATATATAGACCCTATAGTCCCTGTATCGACTATTACCATAGGTAATAATGTTAGATGAGAAGCAGCAGATTCTTAGCTCATCTCCTCCTCCTGCTGATTCCTGCACGTCTGTCTGTCTGTCTGTCTGTCTGTCTGTCTGTCTGTCTGTCTGTCTGTCTGTCTGTCTGTCTGTGTCTGGAATTATTCATAAAACAAAGCAGGTGTTACATGATCTGGTTGTGTAAGCAGTTGCAATGTAGAGACGGAGTTTTAGCCTCACACGAGACTGAGCGTGCACACGAGACTGAGCGTGCACACGAGACTGAGCGTGCACACGAGACTGAGCGTGCACACGAGAATGAGCGTGCACACGAGACTGAGCGTGCACACGAGACTGAGCGTGCACACGAGACTGAGCGTGCACACGAGAATGAGCGTGCACACGAGACTGAGCGTGCACACGAGACTGAGCGTGCACACGAGACTGAGCGTGCACACGTGACTGAGCGTGCACACGAGAATGAGCGTGCACACGAGACTGAGCGTGCACAAGAGACTGAGCGTGCACACGAGACTGAGCGTGCACACGAGACTGAGCGTGCACACGAGAATGAGCGTGCGCGTGAGATAAATAAAGATAGAGAGAGATGCCCTCTAGTGGACAGAGTCTAAACAGAGCTAGCTCTCCCTACTGGAAAACACTGGACAGAGTCAAAACAGAGCTAGCTCTCCCTACTGGATTACACTGGACAGAGTCAAAACAGAGCTAGCTCTCCCTACTGGATTACACTGGACAGAGTCAAAACAGAGCTAGCTCTCCCTACTGGAAAACACTGAACAGAGTCAAAACAGAGCTAGCTCTCCCTACTGGATTACACTGGACAGAGTCAAAACAGAGCTAGCTCTCCCTACTGGATTACACTGGACAGAGTCAAAACAGAGCTAGCTCTCCCTACTGGAAAACACTGGACAGAGTCAAAACAGAGCTAGCTCTCCCTACTGGATTACACTGGACAGAGTCAAAACAGAGCTAGCTCTCCCTACTGGATTACACTGGACAGAGTCAAAACAGAGCTAGCTCTCCCTACTGGAAAACACTGAACAGAGTCAAAACAGAGCTAGCTCTCCCTACTGGAAAACACTGGACAGAGTCAAAACAGAGCTAGCTCTCCCTACTGGAAAACACTGGACGTGGCTATGGCTTTATGGGAGCTGACACACAAGGCTGTGTTAGACAGGTGTGTGTTTGTGCTTGCACACCTGTGCGTGCGTGTGTGTGTGTGTGTGCGTGCGTGTGCATATGCGTGTGTGTGCGTGTGCTTGTGCTTATGCGTGTGCGTTGGGCTTGCACACCGGCGTGAGTGAGTGTGTGTGTGTCTGACACACCCTACCCTGATATTGGACAGACAGGTTGTCTGAAGCTCAGTGAGGAGGAGGACGACGACCTGAGAAAGATGTGTTGCACAGAGACAACAGGAGCTGCCGCTCCACTGGAGAGAGGGGAGAGGAGCAAGAGAGGAGGAGGGCTTTGACAACAGGTGCGGCCACTCCACCTTAGAGAAGGGAGAAGAGGAGAGGGAGAAGAGGAGAGGGAGAAGAGCTTTGAAATCAGGAGAAGCCATAAGGCTTGAAACTATGGGAAAAACCCTGTCACAAATTTGCAGTTTCACATGTGAAATAGCTGTTTTCACATGTCGAGCTTAAATTTAACATGTGAAACCATATTTTGAGTACATGTTAATAGGCAGTGACCTAAAGGATTTTTGTACTAATCTAAAGCTGATTACAAAGCGCACTTGTCCAAACTTAAAAGGACCCTACGAAATTGACTTTGATTGACCTCATATTTATAAATACTCCAGAGAAATATACTGAGAGTGGGGTATTTGAATAATAGTGACCACTGTCCCATTGTATGTGTCAGGTATATACAGTACGCATGCCTCGAACCAAACCTTGTTTTAATAATATAGTGACCACTGTCCCATTGTATGTGTCAGGTATATACAGTACGCATGCCTCGAACCAAACCTTGTTTTAATAATAGTGACCACTGTCCCATTGTATGTGTCAGGTATATACAGTACGCATGCCTCGAACCAAACCTTGTTTTTTAATATAGTGACCACTGTCCCATTGTATGTGTCAGGTATATACAGTACGCATGCCTCGAACCAAACCTTGTTTTAATAATAGTGACCACTGTCCCATTGTATGTGTCAGGTATATACAGTACGCATGCCTCGAACCAAACCTTGTTTTAATAATAGTGACCACTGTCCCATTGTATGTGTCAGGTATATACAGTACGCATGCCTCGAACCAAACCTTGTTTTAATAATATGTGACCACTGTCCCATTGTATGTGTCAGGTATATACAGTACGCATGCCTCGAACCAAACCTTGTTTTAATAATAGTGACCACTGTCCCATTGTATGTGTCAGGTATATACAGTACGCATGCCTCGAACCAAACCTTGTTTTAATAATAGTGACCACTGTCCCATTGTATGTGTCAGGTATATACAGTATGCATGCCTCGAACCAAACCTTGTTTTAATAATAGTGACCACTGTCCCATTGTATGTGTCAGGTATATACAGTACGCATGCCTCGAACCAAACCTTGTTTTAATAATAGTGACCACTGTCCCATTGTATGTGTCAGGTATATACAGTACGCATGCCTCGAACCAAACCTTGTTTTAATAATATAGTGACCACTGTCCCATTGTATGTGTCAGGTATATACAGTACGCATGCCTCGAACCAAACCTTGTTTTAATAATATAGTGACCACTGTCCCATTGTATGTGTCAGGTATATACAGTACGCATGCCTCGAACCAAACCTTGTTTTAATAATAGTGACCACTGTCCCATTGTATGTGTCAGGTATATACAGTACGCATGCCTCGAACCAAACCTTGTTTTAATAATAGTGACCACTGTCCCATTGTATGTGTCAGGTATATACAGTACGCATGCCTCGAACCAAACCTTGTTTTAATAATAGTGACCACTGTCCCATTGTATGTGTCAGGTATATACAGTACGCATGCCTCGAACCAAACCTTGTTTTAATAATAGTGACCACTGTCCCATTGTATGTGTCAGGTATATACAGTACGCATGCCTCGAACCAAACCTTGTTTTAATAATAGTGACCACTGTCCCATTGTATGTGTCAGGTATATACAGTACGCATGCCTCGAACCAAACCTTGTTTTAATAATATAGTGACCACTGTCCCATTGTATGTGTCAGGTATATACAGTACGCATGCCTCGAACCAAACCTTGTTTTAATAATAGTGACCACTGTCCCATTGTATGTGTCAGGTATATACAGTACGCATGCCTCGAACCAAACCTTGTTTTAATAATAGTGACCACTGTCCCATTGTATGTGTCAGGTATATACAGTACGCATGCCTCGAACCAAACCTTGTTTTAATAATAGTGACCACTGTCCCATTGTATGTGTCAGGTATATACAGTACGCATGCCTCGAACCAAACCTTGTTTTAATAATAGTGACCACTGTCCCATTGTATGTGTCAGGTATATACAGTACGCATGCCTCGAACCAAACCTTGTTTTAATAATAGTGACCACTGTCCCATTGTATGTGTCAGGTATATACAGTACGCATGCCTCGAACCAAACCTTGTTTTAATAATAGTGACCACTGTCCCATTGTATGTGTCAGGTATATACAGTACGCATGCCTCGAACCAAACCTTGTTTTAATAATAGTGACCACTGTCCCATTGTATGTGTCAGGTATATACAGTACGCATGCCTCGAACCAAACCTTGTTTTAATAATAGTGACCACTGTCCCATTGTATGTGTCAGGTATATACAGTACGCATGCCTCGAACCAAACCTTGTTTTAATAATAGTGACCACTGTCCCATTGTATGTGTCAGGTATATACAGTACGCATGCCTCGAACCAAACCTTGTTTTAATAATAGTGACCACTGTCCCATTGTATGTGTCAGGTATATACAGTACGCATGCCTCGAACCAAACCTTGTTTTAATAATAGTGACCACTGTCCCATTGTATGTGTCAGGTATATACAGTACGCATGCCTCGAACCAAACCTTGTTTTAATAATAGTGACCACTGTCCCATTGTATGTGTCAGGTATATACAGTACGCATGCCTCGAACCAAACCTTGTTTTAATAATAGTGACCACTGTCCCATTGTATGTGTCAGGTATATACAGTACGCATGCCTCGAACCAAACCTTGTTTTAATAATAGTGACCACTGTCCCATTGTATGTGTCAGGTATATACAGTACGCATGCCTCGAACCAAACCTTGTTTTAATAATAGTGACCACTGTCCCATTGTATGTGTCAGGTATATACAGTACGCATGCCTCGAACCAAACCTTGTTTTAATAATAGTGACC
Organism: Oncorhynchus keta; assembly: GCF_023373465.1. Lineage (NCBI taxonomy): Eukaryota > Metazoa > Chordata > Actinopteri > Salmoniformes > Salmonidae > Oncorhynchus > Oncorhynchus keta. The sequence continues at coordinate 7,060,808 of NC_068424.1, forward strand.
ACTGTCCCATTGTATGTGTCAGGTATATACAGTACGCATGCCTCGAACCAAACCTTGTTTTAAAGGTATATACAGTAGCCTCGAACCAAACCTTGACCACTGTCCCATTGTATGTGTCAGGTATATACAGTACGCATGCCTCGAACCAAACCTTGTTTTAATAATAGTGACCACTGTCCCATTGTATGTGTCAGGTATATACAGTACGCATGCCTCGAACCAAACCTTGTTTTAATAATATAGTGACCACTGTCCCATTGTATGTGTCAGGTATATACAGTACGCATGCCTCGAACCAAACCTTGTTTTAATAATAGTGACCACTGTCCCATTGTATGTGTCAGGTATATACAGTACGCATGCCTCGAACCAAACCTTGTTTTAATAATATAGTGACCACTGTCCCATTGTATGTGTCAGGTATATACAGTACGCATGCCTCGAACCAAACCTTGTTTTAATAATAGTGACCACTGTCCCATTGTATGTGTCAGGTATATACAGTACGCATGCCTCGAACCAAACCTTGTTTTAATAATAGTGACCACTGTCCCATTGTATGTGTCAGGTATATACAGTACGCATGCCTCGAACCAAACCTTGTTTTAATAATAGTGACCACTGTCCCATTGTATGTGTCAGGTATATACAGTACGCATGCCTCGAACCAAACCTTGTTTTAATAATAGTGACCACTGTCCCATTGTATGTGTCAGGTATATACAGTACGCATGCCTCGAACCAAACCTTGTTTTAATAATAGTGACCACTGTCCCATTGTATGTGTCAGGTATATACAGTACGCATGCCTCGAACCAAACCTTGTTTTAATAATATAGTGACCACTGTCCCATTGTATGTGTCAGGTATATACAGTACGCATGCCTCGAACCAAACCTTGTTTTAATAATATAGTGACCACTGTCCCATTGTATGTGTCAGGTATATACAGTACGCATGCCTCGAACCAAACCTTGTTTTAATAATAGTGACCACTGTCCCATTGTATGTGTCAGGTATATACAGTACGCATGCCTCGAACCAAACCTTGTTTTAATAATATAGTGACCACTGTCCCATTGTATGTGTCAGGTATATACAGTACGCATGCCTCGAACCAAACCTTGTTTTAATAATATAGTGACCACTGTCCCATTGTATGTGTCAGGTATATACAGTACGCATGCCTCGAACCAAAACGTGTTTTATCAACAAGAGGAATTTAAATAAACGGTAAAAAAAAAGTGTCAACTTTATTTTGGTGACTTTGATTGTATTGCATCTATACCTGACGCAGAGTTGGCTCTGAACCACTTCTCAAATGTTTTCAATTGTATTGTAGATAAACATGCTCCCTTAAAAAAACTGAAAATTAAAAATCGGTCCTTTTGTTCAGTCCAGAGCTGTCTGAAGTCATACACAACAGAGATGCTGACTGGGCCGAAACTAGATTCACAGACTCGGGCCTGTCTGGCAGTTTCAGGCAATTGAGAAAACTGTGTGTAAAACTAGTTGGAAAAAGAAAAATCAGATTATTATGTTAATACACTATCTGAATGTACAGGGAACCAAGTTACATTTTGGGAAGCTGTTACATTATTTTTTTTTATTTCACTAGGCAAGTCAGTTAAGAACAAATTCTTATTTTCAATGACAGCCTAGAAACAGTGGCTTACCTGTCTGTTCAGGGGCAGAATGACAGATTTGTACCTTGTCAGCTTGGGGATTTAAACTTGCAACCTTTCGGTTACTAGTCTAACGCTCTAACCACTACGCTACCCTGCTACTCTGCCACCCCATCACTGAAGGGTTGCGTCTCCTCTCCTCTCCCCCAAAACATACATTTAGATTGTGGGCCTATTACTGACTAAATTGATATAATTAATGCATTTTATCTTTGTGGGTTGTATATTTCAAAGCCAGCTCTTGAAAAGAGTCGTTTGGATGTTGATGGTGAAAATCTATTGAATGATACTGAAAATGCTGGTCAGGAGTTTCTTTTTTTTGGAAAGTCACTGATAAAGGAGTCCTGGATGCTTTGTTAATCCACATGGGCTGATCATTTGGAGTCTGGTCTAACACAAAGACATAAAAAAAGGAACTAAGGTCAGAACGTGACATTGCTGCCTAGTTTATTAACCTGTCACTGGTGTTCAACACTGTTGACCATTCTCAAATCAAATCAAATCAAATGTTATTTGTCACATACACATGGTTAGCAGATGTTAATGCGAGTGTAGCGAAATGCTTGTGCTTCTAGTTCCGACAATGCAGTAATAAACAACAAGTAATCTAGCTAACAATTCTAAAACTACTACCTTATAGACACAAGTGTAAGGGGATAAAGAATATGTACATAAATATATATGAATGAGTGATGGTACAGAGCGGCATAGGCAAGATACAGTAGATGGTATTGAGTGCAGTATATACATATGAGATGACTATGTAAGCAAAGTGGCATAGTTAAAGTGGCTAGTGATACATGTATTACATAAAGATGCAGTAGATGTAGAGTACAGTATATACGTATACCTATGAGATGAATAATGTAGGGTATGTAAACATTATATTAGGTAGCATTGTTTAAAGTGGCTAGTGATGTATTTTACACCATTTCCCATCAATTCCCATTATTAAAGTGGCTGGAGTTGAGTCAGTGTGTTGGCAGCAGCCACTCAATGTTAGTGGCGGCTGTTTAACAGTCTGAGATAGAAGCTGTTCTTCCGTCTCTCGGTCCCAGCTTTGATGCACCTGTACTGACCTCGCCTTCTGGATGATAGCGGGGTGAACAGGCAGTGGCTCGGGTGGTTGTTGTCCTTGATGATCTTTACTGCCTTCCTGTGACATCGGGTGGTGTAGGTGTCCTGGAGGGCAGGTAGTTTGCCCCCGGTGATGCGTTGTGCAGACCTCACTACCCTCTGGAGAGCCTTATGGTTGTGGGCGGAGCAGTTGCCGTACCAGGCGGTGATACAGCCCGACAGGATGCTCTCAATTGTGCATCTGTAGAAGTTTGGGAGTGCTTTTGGTGACAAGCCAAATTTCTTCAGCCTCCTGAGGTTGAAGAGGCGCTGCTGCGCCTTCTTCACGAAGCTGTCTGTGTGGGTGGACCAATTCAGTTTGTCTGTGATGTGTACGCCGAGGAACTTAAAACTTACTACCCTCTCCACTACTGGTCCATCGATGTGGATAGGGGGGTGTTCCCTCTGCTGTTTCCTGAAGTCCACAATCATCTCCTTAGTTTTGTTGACGTTGAGTGTGAGGTTATTTTCCTGACACCACACTCCGAGGGCCCTCACCTCCTCCCTGTATGCCGTCTCGTCGTTGTTGGTAATCAAGCCTACCACTGTTGTGTCGTCCGCAAACTTGATGATTGAGTTGGAGGCGTGCGTGGCCAAGCAGCCGTGGGTGAACAGGGAGTACAGGAGAGGGCTCAGAACGCACCCTTGTGGGGCCCCAGTGTTGAGGATCAGCGGGGTGGAGATGTTGTTGCCTACCCTCACCACCTGGGGGCGGCCCGTCAGGAAGTCGGGTACCCAGTTGCACAGGGCGGGGTCGAGACCCAGGGTCTCGAGCTTGATGACGAGCTTGGGGGCACTATGGTTTTAAATGCCGAGCTGTTTTACTGAAGAAGTTATCAAAAATAGTCCTTGGATATAAAACCTATGTATTGTTTCAGAATTATCTTTGCCACTTCTGTAGCTCAGTTGGTAGAGCATGGCGCTTGTAACGCCAGGGTAGTGGGTTCGATCCCCGGGACCACCCATACGTAGAATGTATGCACACATGACTGTAAGTCGCTTTGGATAAAAGCGTCTGCTAAATGGCATATATATTATTATATATTATTATATATTACCAAATTCTTGACAGATGGAGTCAAATCTGAATTTCTTGAGATTCAAAAAGGTGTTCCTCAAGGTTCTATTTTGGGTCCATTATTGTTCACTTTGTATATTAATGACATAGGAAACACTGTTCATACTTGTAACATTCATCGCTATGCAGATGACACAGTTTTGTATTCCTTTGACACCTCGGTGCAGCAGGCCATTCGTGAACTTCAGCATGACTTTGACTCAATTCAGAAATCACTTACAGATCTTAAATGTGTGTTAAATACAAGTTAAACCAAGCTCATACTGTTCTCTAGGTCACCAAATGTTGTTACTGAGGACCTGTATATCTGCCCTACAAATGGAGCACAAATTGAGCTTGTTACTCAATATCCATACCTGGGTGTCTGGCGTGATGACAAGTTGTCCTTCGTAATGCCTATAGAAAATCTGACTAAGAGACTAAGATTGTATTTTACTTCTCCCTCTATTGGATTTTGGTGATATTGCATGCGGCACAACCTGTTTTAAAACCCTTTGACACTGTCTACCATTCAGCAATACGTTTTATCACAGAGGACAATTTTAGGACTCATCGTTGTAGTCTGTACAACAATGTGGGATGTACCTCTCTGTCTGTAAGAAGAGAGCTGCATCCTCTTATTTATTTACAAAGCAATCTGTCAGAAACTCCCTCTATATGTAACATAAAGCGTTTTAGTTTTTGTTTGTCCCTAATTTGTGGAATTGTCTGGAGAGTTCACTGCAGTTAGATGTGCTGGTGTCACTCAGGAAGTTGACACTATTGATTGAGGCCCTCTATGTAGTTGAATGTGATGTTTTTTTATAAAATATGTTTATTTTGTGGGTATGTTTTATCATTCTATTTTTATTATATTGTATACAGGTCTCTCTTGTAAAATATATTTTTAATCTCAATGTGACTCCCTGTTTAAATAAAGGTTTAATAAAACAATTATAATAAATAAATAAACGTGATCCATTAACCTTGTCGAAAAAAACGTAATCTGTCCACTGTTCAACGAATGTCCCAAAAAAACATTCCCTTGTCTCGCATTTGGGCTTTTAAGATGTGGTCACCCTAATTCTACCAAACATTGCTACTGTGGTTATTAAAGTGTTGGGTCAGTAACTGGGAGGTTGCTGCATTTGAATCCCCGAGCTGACAAGGTAACAATCTGAACGAGGCAGTTAACCCACTGTTCCCCGGTAGGCCATCATTGTAAATAAGAATTTGTTCTTAACTGACTTGCCAAGTTAAATAAAGGTTAAATGTAATATATATTTTTTAAACACCATCTTTTCATCAGTGATTAGAATAACATTATTTCAACAACATATGTGAATTTGCTGTTAGTTCTTCATGTGAAACTGAAATTTCCATGTGCAACTGCTAATTTGATTTCCTCTTTCACATTTGGAATTGCAAATTCTCATGTGGAAAAACAATCATGTGGAGGTTATTCACATGTGAAACTGCAAATGTGATTTTTACATGTGATTTAATTTCACATGTGAAACTGAGATTGTCGTGTAAAACTGCAACTCACGTGAAAAGTTGGTTTTAAAGGCAAATCCCTATTTGCTACCTCAATTTTTGGACTAAATTCATTATATGTACCCATTGATTCTTGAATTATATAATGTCTTTTGCCTCATGAGCTTAGTTCAAATGTTAACTGTTATACCCCATTACAACCCAAAATATGTTTTAACAATTTTTTGTAAACAAACAAAATGTAAACAACCACTGTATAGCCCCAAAACATAATTACAACTATACCTGTGATATCAATGGTTTAGTTATTTTATCTGTAGTGTAGTCTATGGATTTGAGGCTGCATTTCTTCAACCTCATCCCTCAGCTTTTTACGGAAACTGTGGCAAGGAGCCACTTAATGTTTCAATCAAGAATTGTCACGGCTGGCTGAAGGACTGGACCAAGGTGCAGCATGGTAAGAGTACATTTTCTCTTTATTCAAAAATTACGCCGACAAAACGAAGAACAAAACCCGAACCGAACCGAACCGTGAAGCTTTGGGCTATGTGCCCTGAACAAAGACAAAGTTAACTTCCCACAAAACAGGTGGGGGAAAAGGGTGCCCAAGTATGGTTCTCAATCAGAGACAACGATAGACAGCTGTCCCTGATTGAGAACCATACCAGGCCAAGACATAGAAATACAACACATAGAAAAAAGAACATAGACTACCCACCCCCAACCCTTTAAACACATTTAATAGAGTCATAGTGTTATTATATGGTGCAAACCTCTATTGAGTGAGTAAAATGTTTGCCATTTAATATCAAGCAAAACTTCTGAAGTCGAGAACAAAATTCTTAGTATTGCAAACAAAAATAAGGATATTGTAAATGCAAATGTTTACAAGGAAACAAACTTCAGTAGCTTAGCACCCTGCATCCCACAGCCTCTGAAGCTCGACAGGGTCGGTCCTGGTCAGTTCCTGGTTGGGAGACTACATGTAGCTTGAAGTGGGGAAAATAAATACTGTGGGGAATTTTTTTATTTTCACACGAGGGAAAAACACATGGAAACTGTAACAAACTGTATGTGTCCGAAAAGCTATTTTTTCCTGTGATTTTTGTCCTAATGTTGTTTTTGTAAGGGAGTGTTCAGGGTGCGTTTTTTTTTTTTTGTCAGAGTGGAACTGAGAGACCAGGCTTTACGTCTTGGCAACACACACACAGCAGGGTATCAGAGAGATACGGATCTGTGGAGTGTTATGAGTAGTGAGTAGTGAGGAATGAGGCGTGAGGCAAGTGGAGAGTGGAATTTAGTGTTTAGTGAGTCTGTTGAATCCTCCAGCCCCTATTCTGCTCATCCCATTACTAAGACAGTAAAAAGGCTCCACTAATCCCCAGACAGAGAAGACTGTCTCAGCTGGAAAATGATTTGTGCTGCTGATTAAATTCCTAAGGCATACGCTGTTGTGAGTGTCACCCAACATAGCACTCCCAACGGAGTGCTCTAGCTGCCATACACCCCTGGGAGAAATTGACTGGGATTTGCCTGAGTAGATTAGGTGGCTTTAGGTGAAATCAGATTGCATTTGAATGGGATACAGTGTTGAATGGTGTATGGGGAGTGGAGAGAGGAGGAGAGAGGAGGAGAGAGGGGGGAGGAGGGAGAGAGAGAGAGAGCTGAGAGAGGAGGAGAGAGGGGGGAGGAGGGAGAGAGAGAGGGCTGAGAGAGGAGGAGAGAGGGGGGAGGAGGGGAGAGAGAGAGAGAGAGAGAGAGAGAGAGAGAGAGAGAGAGAGAGAGAGAGAGAGAGAGAGAGAGAGAGAGGGAAAGAAAGAAAGAAAGAAAGAAAGAAAGACAGAAAGAAAGAAAGAAAGAAAGAGGAATAGAGGGAGAGGGGGGGGGGACAAGATGACAAACCAAGATTTCACCCAATGGGACAAACACCCAATTGAAACCAGAGTTCTGTAAGATTCTCCTACGTGTCCCGAGTAAATCCACAAACAATACATGCAGGTCAGAATTAGGCTAATATCCGCAAGTAAAACAAACTCTAAAAAGTAAAAAGAGCAATTAAGTTTTGGAAACATCTAGAGTGCAGTGCCCCCCCCATATCATAACCAAGCCATGCAATGCCAAGAGCTGAGTAAATAAGAGTCCCCTCATCCAACTGGTCCTGGGGCTGAGTTCACTAACCTGTTCTACTAACACACTAAAGCCTCAGTCCCCTCATCCAACTGGTCCTGGGGCTGAGTTCACTAACCTGTTCTACTAACACACTGAAGCCTCAGTCCCCTCATCCAGCTGGTCCTGGGGCTGAGTTCACTAACCTGTTCTACTAACACACTGAAGCCTCAGGAACAGCACCTTCATTCAATCAGAATAAACCAAATTACAACAGCCAAAACAAATCTACATTGAAACACAAGAACAAAGAAAAATGCAGTGCTATCTGGCCCTAAATCGACAGCGGGAAATTATTTGACCATGGTTACTGACCAAAACCTTAGAAAAACATTGGCAAAGTACAGGCTCAGTGAGCACAGACTTGCTATTGAGAAGGGTAGACACAGGAAAACCTGGCTCCCTGTAGAGGAAAGGCTGTGTAACCACTGCACAACAGCAGAACTTAGCTTTCTTGGGAACAGGAACAATGGTGGCCCTCTTGAAGCATGTGGGAACAACAGACTGGGATAGGGATAGGGAATATGTCCGTAAACACACCGGCCAGCTGGTCTGCGCATGCTCTGGGGGACGCGGCTGGGGATGCCGTCTGGGCCTGCAGCCTTGCGAGGGTTAACACATTTAAATGTTTTACTCACCTCGGCTGCAATATCTACTTTCCTTTTGGCGTTGTTATGTTTGGAATCGTTTGTTTGGAAAACGACAGTTGACTTCCGTAGTCATTATATGTTCCAGATAGAACACTGTCTTTTGGAACACAATCACAGTTTAATTGTGAAAATGTTCTGAATGGAATCATACATATACAGTCATCTTTTAGTCAGAAAGCTCTTCCTAGGACATCTTTCCCCAAGGCCTGAACACATCCGCCAAAATGACTGCATGGATCTGTATCCCTCTGGTTTACGCACACGAACACGCACACGCACGCACACGCACACGCACACCCACACACACGAAGATGATGCCTGTACAATACGTGGACACACAGTAGCTCATTCTATGAAACGCCAAAGGGAATTAGCAGTTAAAAGGCATTGAATGCACAACGGGGTTTAAACAATGTGTTGTAATCCTGGCAGTTAGAATCAGCATGTCTTTTCATGCTGAAGCTGAAGGATCCTGGTGGGTGTTGAATGGGAGAATCACTGATATGGGCGCTGGGAATTGGACTGTAAATACAGGACGGAGACATACAGTGTTGTCTGAAATAGACCGTGATTGGGTCTGAGGTGCATCAGACACATTCTTCTCAGAACAAACAATGTGATGAATTCCATTCAGGATCCACCCATCTTTCATAGACCCATTACATTGGTTTTACATCAACTCCTGATGCTGAGGAGTACCGTAACCATAACAACTGGTTTTACATCAACTCCTGATGCTGAGGAGTACCGTAACCATAACAACTGGTTTTACATCAACTCCTGATGCTGAGGAGTACCGTAACCATAACAACTGGTTTTACATCAACTCCTGATGCTGAGGAGTACCGTAACCATAACAACTGGTTTTACATCAACTCCTGATGCTGAGGAGTACCGTAACCATAACAACTGGTTTTACATCAACTCCTGATGCTGAGGAGTACCGTAACCATAACAACTGGTTTTACATCAACTCCTGATGCTGAGGAGTACCGTAACCATAACAACTGGTTTTACATCAACTCCTGATGCTGAGGAGTACCTTTTGGTCTGGAAACCATAACAACTGGTTTTACATCAACTCCTGATGCTGAGGAGTACCGTTACAACCATAACAACTGGTTTTACATCAACTCCTGATGCTGATGTATTACAAATGTACCATTTTTTATTTTTATTTTTTTATTTAACCATTTAACAACTGTTGCACTTTTGGTCTGGAAGACATTGTAAAGAAGTTGTTGCATATAAATGCCTTGAAATCATGGTTGTCATTCTTGTATTGCATTCGGAAATAATTCAGACCCCTTGACTATTTCCACATTTTGTTATGTTACAACCTTAATTTATAATTGATTAAATCGTTTTTTCCGCCCCCTCATCAATCTACACACAATTCACCATAATGACATTTGGACATTTTTGCTAAATGTATTACAAATGTACATTTACATAAGTATTCAGACCCTTTACTCAGTATTTTGTTGAAGTGTTCACAGTCTGGACTATTCTATGACGCTACAGGCTCACCAGTATTTCAGGACTTTCTCCCATTCTTCTCTGCAGATCCTCTCAATCTCTGTCAGGTTGGATGGGGAGCATCGCTGCACAGCTATTTTCAGGTCTCTCCAGAGATGTTACATTGGGTTCAAGTCCGGGCTCTAACTGGGCCACTCAAGGACATTCAGAGACTTGTCCAGGTGGCGCTGCTGCGTTGTCTCAGCTGTGTGCTTAGGGTCATTGTCCTGGGGGAAGGTGAACTTTTGCCCCAGCCTGAGGTCCTGAGCACTCTGTAGCTGGTTTTCATCAAGGATCTCTCTGTACTTTGCTCCGTTCATCTTTCCCTCGATCCTGACTAGTCTACAAGTCCCTGCAGCTGAAAAACATCCCCACAGCATGATGCTGCCACCAACATGCTTTACCATAGGGATGAAGGTGAACTTTTGCCCCAGCCTGAGGTCCTGAGCACTCTGTAGCTGGTTTTCATCAAGGATCTCTCTGTACTTTGCTCCGTTTATCTTTTCCCTCGATCCTGACTAGTCTCCAAGTCCCTGCAGCTGAAAAACATCCCCACAGCATGATGCTGCCACCAACATGCTTTACCATAGGGATGAAGGTGAACTTTTCTCCCAGTCCCTGCTTTACCGTAGGGATGCCAGGTTTCCTCCAGACGTTACGCTTGGTATTCAGGCCAAAGTGTTCAATATTGGTCAATATTTAATATTCATCAGACCAGATATTCTTGTTTCTCATGGTCTGAGAGTCTTTAGGTGTGTTTTGGCAAACTGCAAGCGGGCTGTCATGTGCCTTTCACTGAGGAGTGGCTTCCGTCTGGCCACTCTACCGTAAAGGCCTGATTGGTGGAGTGCTGCGGAGACAGTTGTCCTTCTGGAAGGTTCTCACAATCTCCACAGAGGAACTCTGCAGCTCTGTCAGACTCACCCTCGGGTTCTTGGTCACATCCCTGGGGACTTGCAATGCTGCAGAAATTGTTTGCTTAATTTTTGGAAAATTTACCATAAAGACCTGATTGGTGGAGTGCTGCAGAGATGGTTGTCTTTCTGGAAAGTTCATCCATATCCACAGAGGAATTCCCGGGTTCTTGGTCACCATCAGGTTATTGGTCACCTCCCTGACCAAGGCCATTCTCCCCCTATTGCTCAGTTTGGCCAGGAGGCCAGCACTAGGAAGAGTCTTGGTGGTTCCAAACTTCTTCCATTTAAGAATGATGAAGGCCACTGTGTTCTTGGGGACCTTCAATGCTGCAGAAATGTGTTGGTACCCTTCCCCAGATCTGTGCCTCGACACAATCCTGTCTCGGAACTCTACGGACAATTCCTTCGACCTCATGGCTTGGTTATTGTCTGACATGCACTGTCAACTGTGGGACCTTATATAGACAAGTTTGTGCCTTTCCAAATAATGTCCAATCAATTGAATTTACCACAGGTGGACTCCAATCAAGTTGTAGCAACATCTCAAGGATGATCAATAGAAACAGGATGCACCTGAGCTCAATTTCGAGTCTCAGAGCAAAGGGTCTGAATACTTATGTGCTGCATATCAGGTCTTTTTTGACTTGTAATACATTTGCAGAAATGTCTTAAAAACAGTTGTTGCTTTATCATTATGGGGTATTGTGGATAGATTGATGAGTAAAACATTTTTTTAAATCCATTTTAGAATAAGGCTGTAACATAACAAAATATTGAACAAGTCAATGGGCCTTAATACTTACCAAAGGCACTGTATTTGACAAACATGCAAAAAAATGCATCCCTATTGCCCATTGAAAGGGAAATCAACCAGATTCCTTTTTCTGTGGCTTCCCTCAGGTGTCTACAGCCGTTAGACATAGTTTCAGGCCTTTATTTTGAAGAATGAGCGTAAACGTCCACATTGCGTAAGTGGTCAGTTGTTGGCTCTCAGTGTGATTTTTGCACAACACAGAGAGGTAGCCATTTTTCCTCCCGGTCTTAGTGAAAAGCCAACTGTCCCGGTTGATATATTATCGAATAGATATTTGAAAAACTCCTTGAGGATTGATTATAACAAATATTATGGATATAATTTGGAATTTTTGTCTCCGTTGTCATGACAGCTATTTCTGGTGGATTCCTAGGCATAACGCATCAAACTAACGGAGGTATTTGGATATAAAAAATATATTTATGGAACAAAAGGAACATTTGCTGTCTAACTGGGAGTCTCGTGAGTGAAAACATCCGAAGCTCATCAAAGGTAAACGATTAATTTGATTGCTTTTCTGATTTTCGTGACCAAGCTTCCTGATGCTAAGTGTACATAATGCTATGATAGGCTATCGATAAACTTACACAAACGCTTGTATTGCTTTCGCTGTAAAGCATAATTTCAAAATCTGAGACGACAGGGTGATTAACAAAAGGCTAAGCGGTGTTTTGCTATATTTCACTTGCGATTTCATGAATATGAACATTTTTTTGTAACATTTTTTGACTGTTACGCTATGCTATTTAGCGTTGCTGATGACAAATATACCGGATCCGGGATGGGTAGTTCTAAGAGGATGTGTTAAATATGAACAGTAGCGCTGCTTTATATTGGCAAAGTGGCGTATGTTTTTAAGGACACACGTAAAATATGTCCACACCTCCCACCTCAGAGCAGGTGAGCTGAAATAGGAAATGTAAATTACTAGCCCTGACTCCGGGTTTGGGAAATAGCAGAGCGCTGGTTTCAGCAAGAGGAAATTGCCAAAGTGGGTGTGTTTGACACTAGTGCCACTTTAACACCAGATGAAAAATAGAGTCCAGGAGCTCACATCAAAACAGGTTGGTTCATACATAATCATTGTAGCATTTGAAAACGGAATCAATCAATTTATTTTATTTTTGGGGGGAAGACGCTGTTCTGCTCAATACCAGAATTCTATCATTGGGAATAAAAGAGCTGACAGAGTCTGAGAGAATGACATGGTGAAAAAGAGAGCGAGCGAGAGAGCGAAAGACCGAGAGGGAATCTAAAAGCATTTGAGATCTCAAAAGGAGTTCAAATCAATGTGTAGCCCACCGTTTTCAGAGCAGATGAAAAGGACCTGCTGCCTCAATTGCCTGGAAACTACTTAGAAATTGTCACTTTGATTTATTTTAGCAGTTGGCTACATTAAAGCTAAATGCTGTGCGCGAGGACATCACACACTCTGATTTTCTCAGCCAAATGAGAAGCACTAATGGACATTCTTCTACACACACACACACACACACACACACACACACACACACACACACACACACACACACACACACACACACACACACACACACACACACACACACACACACACACACACACACACACACACACATACACTCTCCTAAACCCACACACGTTCGCCTACACACACCAACAGATACACACACAGTTTTACCTCTCAATTATTATAGAACATATATAGTTTTTATGTGGCAGAATAAAGTGTGTGTGATGTATGTATTTTCTCACCATATTTAACCAATAAGCCTTTGGTTGACCGATCAGAGAATACACATTACAGTACACTACAGTATAGTACAGTACACTACAATACACTACAGTATGGTACAGTGCACTACAATACACTACAGTACACCACAGCACACTACAGTACACTACAGTCCATTACAGTACACTACAATACACTACAGTATAGTACAGTACACTACAGCACAGTACACTACAGTATAGTACAGTACACTACAGTATAGTACAGTACACTACAGCACAGTACACTACAGTATAGTACAGTACACTACAGTACACTACAGTACACCACAGCACACTACAGTATAGTACAGTACACTACAATACACTTCACTACACTACAGTATAGTACAGTACACTACAATACACTACACTACACTACAGTATAGTACAGTACACTACAATACACTACACTTCACTAGAGTATAGTACAATACACTACACTACAGTATAGTACAGTATACTACAATACACTACAGTACACCACAGCACACTATAGTACACTACAGTCCATTACAGTACACTACAATACACTACAGTATAGTACAGTACACTACAGCACAGTACACTACAGTATAGTACAGTACACTACAGCACAGTACACTACAGTATAGTACAGTACACTACAGTATAGTACAGTACACTACAGCACAGTACACTACAGTATAGTACAGTACACTACAGTACACTACAGTACACCACAGCACACTACAGTATAGTACAGTACACTACAATACACTACAGTACACCACAGCACACTACAGTACACTACAGTCCATTACAGTACACTACAGCACAGTACACTACAGATGACATTACACTATAGTACACTACAGTACACTACAGTACAATAAAATACAGTACAGTACACTACAGTACAATACACTACACTACAGTTTAAAACACTACACTACAGCACACTACACTACAGAGCAATACACTACACCACAGTATACTACAGTAAAATACACTACACTACAGTATACTACAATACACTACACAACAGTACACTATACTACAGTACAATACAATACACTACACTACACTACACTACAGTACAATACAATACACTACACCACAGTATACTACAATACACTACACTACACTACAGTACACTACACTACAGTACACTACACTACACTACACTACAGTACAGTACACTACACTACACTACAATACCCCTCACTACACTACAGTACACTACACTACAGTACACTACACTACACTACAGTACAGTACAGTACACTACACTACAATACACTACAGTATACTACAATACACTACACTATACTACAGTACAATACACTACACCACAGTATACTACAATACACTACACTACAGTACACTACACTACAGTACACTACACTACAGTACAGTACACTACACTACACTACAGTACACTACAATACCCCTCACTACACTACAGTAGAGTACAGCACACTACAGTTCATAATACTACAGTACACTACAGTACAGTACACTACAATACAGTATACTACAGTACACTACAGTACAGTACACTACACTACAGTATACTACAGTACACTACAGTACAGTACACTACAATACACTACGCTACACAGGACAGTACAGTAACTGATAGGACAGGACAGTGCAGTACAGTAAAGGACAGTAACTGACAGTACAGTAACTGACCAGTACAGGACAGTACAGTAACTGACAGTACAGTACAGGACAGTAACTGACCAGTACAGTAACTGACAGTACAGTACAGTAACTGACAGCACAGTACAGTACAGTAACTGACAGTACAGTAACTGACCAGTACAGGACAGTACAGTAACTGACCAGTACAGGACAGTACAGTAACTGACAGTACAGTAACTGACAGTACAGTACAGGACAGTAACTGACCAGTACAGGACACTACAGTAACTGACAGTACAGTACAGTAACTGACAGCACAGTACAGTACAGTAACTGACCGTACAGGACAGTACAGTAACTGACAGTACAGGACAGTAACTGACAGTACAGGACAGTACAGTAACTGACAGCACAGTACAGTACAGTAACTGACCGTACAGGACAGTACAGTAACTGACAGTACAGGACAGTACAGTAACTGACAGTACAGTAACTGACCAGTACAGGAAAGTACAGTAACTGACAGTACAGGACAGCACAGTAACTGACAGTACAGTACAGTACAATAACTGACAGTACAGTACAGTACAGTACAGTAACTGACGGTACAGGACAGTACAGTAACTGACAGTACAGTACAGGACAGTAACTGACAGTACAGGACAGGACAGAAACTGACAGTACAGGACGGTACAGGACAGGACAGTAACTGACCAGTACAGGACAGTACAGTAACTGACCAGTACAGGACAGTACAGTAACTGACAGTACAGGACAGTACAGGACAGGACAGTAACTGACAGTACAGGACAGTACAGGACAATAACTGACAGTACAGGACAGTACAGGACAGGACAGTAACTGACCAGTACAGGACAGTACAGTAACTGACCAGTACAGGACAGTACAGTAACTGACAGTACAGGACAGTACAGGACAGGACAGTAACTGACAGTACAGGACAGTACAGTAACTGACAGTACAGTACAGTAACTGACAGTACAGGACAGGACAGTAATTGACAGTACAGGACAGTACAGTAACTGACAGTACAGGACAGGACAGTAACTGACAGTACAGGACAGGACAGTAACTGACAGTACGGTACGCTACAGTACAGTTCTGTACAGTAAACTGTTGTAGTTAGCCCTTGACGTGAATTATATTTACTCTCTAATTTCTGTCATTAAGAACATTGTCCTCATATCCCTGATAAAGGCTTTCTCCTCCACGGGCAAACGGACAGTAATTAACGCATGTTTTTCTCAGGAGAGACCTGATCTCTCTCTTTCCCTCTGACATAAATTAAGAAGGTATTTGTATTTATTATGGATCACCCAGCAAAATTAAGGCAGTTATACAATTTTAAAAACATCACATTACATTACATTCATAACAGATTTTTTAAAAATCTAATTCCGCTGCTTGGATGAGTTACTTGATGTGGAATAGAGTTCCGTGTAGTCATGGCTCTATGTAGTACTGTGGAATAGAGTTCCGTGTAGTCATGGCTCTATGTAGTACTGTGCACCTCCAATAGTCTGTTCTGGCCTTGGGGACTGTGAAGAGATATTTTGTGGCATGTTTTGTGGGGTATGCATGGGCGTCTGAGCTGTGTGCCAGTAGTTCAAACAGACAGCTCGGTGCATTCAACATGTTAATACCTCTCATATATACAAGTAGGGATGAAGTCAATCCTCCTCCACTCCTCCATTGAGCCAGGAGAGATTGACATGCATATTATTAATGTTAGCTCTCTGTGTACATCCAAGTGCCAGCTGTGCTGCCCTGTTCTGAGCCAATTGCAATTTTCCTAAGTCAATCTTTGTGACACCTGACCACATGACTGAACAGTAGTCCAGGTCTGACCAGGGCCTGTAGGACCTGCCTTGTTGACAGTGCAATTAAGAAGGTAGAGCAGCACTTTATTATGGTCAGACTTCTCCCCATCTTAGCTACTGTTGTATCAATATGTTTTGACCATGACAGTTTACAATCCAGGGTTACTCCAGACAGTTTAGTCACCTCAACTAGCTCAATTTCCACATTTTTATTACAAGATTTAGTTGAGGTTTAGGGTTTAGTGAATGATATGTCCCAAATACACTAATTACACTAACTAACAACTAACTTGTTCCTTGCCACCCACTCTGAAACTAACAGCAGCTATTTGCTAAGTGTTGCCGTCATTTCAGTCGCTGTTGTACGTTTATAGTGTTGAGTCATCAGCATACATAGACACACTGACTTTACTCAAAACACACTGGCTTTTCAAGCACCAGACTGTGATAAATAATATCAAAAGCCACGCTGAAGTCTAACAAAACAGCCCCCACAATCGTTGCATCATCAATTTCTCTCAGCCAGTCATCAGTCACTTTGTGTAAGTGCTATGCTTGTTGAATGTCCTTCCCAATAAGCATGCTGAAAGTCTGTTGTCAAGCGCACCGTCCGACCGATGCCTGGATGACCAGAAGAAGGTGAGGTGTGGGCCCAATAGATCAGCCGATCGCGGACAGTAGACTGAATGTACAGACGCCCAGCGGGACACTGGAGGGGAGCGGGCTCTGCAAGTAACGCCTGCTCAATGTCCGCATCCAGCTCCCACACTACCGGTGCCACAAGGCAGGTGGCCGGGAGTATGGGAGTGGAATCCATGGGCCGCTCCTTTGTGTCATGCAGCCGGGCCGGTGCGTCTGTCTTCACGTTCTGGGAACCTGGTCTGTAAGAAAGTGTGAAAACAAAACGGGTGAAAAATATGGCCCACCTTGTCTGGCGAGGGTTCAGTCTCCTCGATGCCCAGATGTACTCCAGAATACGGTGGTCAGTCCAGATGAGAAAAGCGTGTTTAGCCCCCTCAAGCCAATGTCTCCACGCCTTCAGAACCTTTACGACAGCCAACAGCTCCCGGTCCCCCACATCATAGTTTCACTCCCCCGGGCTGAGCTTCCTCGAGAAGAAGGCGCAGGGGAGGAGCTTGGATCACGTGTCCGAGCGCTGAGAGAGCACCGCTTCTATCCCTGCCTAGGACGCGTCCACCTCCACTATGAACGCCAAAGGGGATCCAGATGAGCCAACACAGGAGCCGAGGTAAACAGAGCCCTCGGGTGACCAAAGCCCTGTCCGCCTCAGCCGACCACTGCAAACGTACCGGTCCCCCCTTAAGCAGTGAGGTAATGGGAGCCGCTACCTGACCAAAACCCTGGATAAACCTCCGGTAGTAGTTGGCAAACCCTAGAAACCGCTGCACCTCCTTTACCGTGGTGGGAGTCAGCCAATTACGCACGGCTGAAATGCGGTCACTCTCCATCTCCACCCCTGAGGTGGAAATGTGGTGCCCTAGGAAGGAGACGGAATGCTGGAAGAACAGGCATTTCTCAGCCTTGACGTACAGGTCATGCTCCAACAGTCGACCAAGCACCAGGGACACATGCTCTGCCCGTGCAGTGGAGTATATCAGAATGTCATCAATATTCACCACTACACCCTGCCCGTGCACTACATCCTGCCCTTGCAGGTCCCTGAAAATCTCATCTACAAAGGCTTGGCAGACTGATGGAGCATTCATCAACCCGTACGGCATGACGAGGTGCCCTGAGGTCATACTGAACGCCGTCTTCCACTCGTCTCCCTCCCTGATACACACCAGGTTGTAAGTGCCCCTGAGATCTAATTTGTGTGAAGAAGCGTGCCCGGTGCATTAACTCAATCGCCGTGGCGATAAGAGATAGCAGGTATCTGTACATCACCGTGATTTGATTTAGGCCTCAGTAGTCAATACACGGGCGCTGACCTCCCTTTTTCTTCACAAAAATGAAACTCGAGGAGGTGGGTGAAGTGGAAGACCGAATGTACCTCTGATTCAGGGATTCAGAGACATATGTCTCCATAGCTGCCGTCTCCGCCTGTGACAGGGGATACACGTGACTCCTGGGAAGTGCAGCGTCTACCAGGAGATTTAACGCACAATCCCCCCATCAATGGGGTGGTAATTGAGTCGCCTTCTTTTTGGAGAAGGCGAGAGCCAAATCGGCATATTCAGGGGGAATGCGCATGGTGGAGACCTGGTCTGGACTCTACACCGTAGTAGCACCAACGAAAACCCCTAAACACCTCCCTAACCACTGGAACAATAGGGATCCCTAACCTATGGGCGAATGCTCTGTCAATAAAATTCCCAGCCACGCCTGAATCGACGAGCGCCTTATGCTGGGAATGCGGCGAAATCTCAGGAAAGTAAACATGCACAAACAGGTGTACAACAGAGGGCTCTGGATGAGGTGCATGCTCACCTTGGGCAACGCCAGATTGCCCTGCCTGCTGCCTCGACCCCTAGAGGAACCAACCTGGCACTGTCCAGCAGTGTGACCTCTGTTGCCACAGACACGTGAAAGCCCCTTCTCTAGTATCCCTGAGCGCAGCACCTCCCAGCTCCATAGGCACTGGAGCGGTGGTGCTGGGAGAGGGAATCGACAGAGCCCTCTCTGGACGTACGCGGGTGACCTGCAGGTTATCCAACCGAATGGACAGATCCACCAGCTGGTTGAAGGTGCAGGCCAACTCCCGACGGACATTCTCGCACAGGTTGCAATGGTAGTGGTTGATAAGGGCCCTGTCGTTACATCCCTTTCCGGCAGCCAGGGCCCAAAATTCCAGGGCGAACTCCTGTGCCCTCCTCGTCTCTTGCCTGAGGTGGAAAAGAGGTTCTTTCTACCCTCGGGAGGGTGGTCGAAGAAGTCGTCCAACGCCGCATCTCCTTCTCCCCATACAGCTTTTGTCCACTCCAGAGCTCTCCCTGAGAGGCAGGAGACAAGGGCGGACACCCTCTCCCTTCCTGAGGGAGTGCCAGGTATAGGTCCAGCTGTAGCAGGAACCCATGGCACCGTGCCGCCGTCCCATCATTTGAGACGCCTCCCACTGGGACCGAGTACAGGAGGGACGAGTAGTGGGAACCCCTGTTGTGCTGGTAGAGGCACTGGAGGGACTCCCTGTCTCTCCCAGCGGTCCTTGGTCTGGACGACACCGTCCATTACGACGCCGAGATGTTGGATCATCGCTGCATGCCCCTGGACGCGCTCCTCGACCCCTATACCAGGGGCACCTGCTCCTGCTGACTCCATATGGTGGTTTGGTATTCTGTAAGGGGGGGGGGGCGAAACTGGTGGCAGGGAAGTCAGATGCAGGAGAGCAAAACTAGGTAATAGCCGGAGCAGTTTAATCTGTTGAGTTTAGGGGGCAGTATTTTCATGTTTGGATGAAAAACGTACCCAAATTAAACGCCCATTTCTCAGGCCCAGAAACTAGAATATGCATATAACTATCAGATTAGGATAGAAAACACTCTAAAGTTTCAAAAACTGTCAAACTATTGTCTGTGAGTATAACAGAACTGATATTGCAGGCAAAAACCTGAGGAAAATCCAAAGAGGAAGTGCCTTCTATTTTGAAAGCTCCCTGTTCCATTGCATGCCTTCCCTCCATTTAAAGGGATAGCAACCAGATTCATTTCCCTATGGCTTCCACATGGTCTGAACAGTCTTTGGACATAGTTTCAGCCTTTTATTCTGAAAAATGAGCGAGAAAAATCACATCACGTCAGTGGATGGCTGGGTGCCAGCAGAGTTTTGCATGGGCGAGCTGCTTGGAGCAGACATTCTCTCTCTCTCTCCTATTGAAAAAGCTACGGTCCGGTTGAAATATTATTAATTATTTATTGTAAAACCAACCTGAGGATTGATTCTAAAAAACATTTGACATGTTCCTACGAACTTTACGGATACTATTTGGAATTTTCATCTGCCACGTCGTGACCGCTCGAGCCTGTGGATTTCTGAACATAAAGCGCCAGCCAAATGGAGGTATTTTGGATATAAAAATAATCTTTATGGAACAAAAGGAACACTTATTTTGTAACTGGGAGTCACGTGGGTGCAAACACCCGAAGATCATCAAAGGTAAGCAATTATTTTTTTTGCTTTTCTGACTTTCGTGACCAATCTATTTTGCTGCTAGCTGTTTGTAATGTTTATTTCTGCTGAGAGATGTCCTTACATAATGCTTGGTTTGCTTTCGCCGAAAAGCTTTTTTGAAATCTGACACGCCAGGTGGATTAACAATAAGCTAAACTGTATTTTGCTCTATTGCTTGTGATTTTATGAAAATTAAATATTTTTAGTAATTTAATTTGAATTTGGCGCTCTCCAATTCAGAGGTTGTTGACGAAAATGATCCCGCTAACAGGATGGGTGCGCCAAGAAGTTAATTCCAAAACCAATGGCATCAAGAAAATAGCAACATGGGTACAAAACCCGACGTGCACCAGTCAACATGTGCACAAGTACTTACAACAAACACACAGAGACATGGGGGTGAACAGAGGGTTAAATACACAACACTTAATGAGTGAAATTAGAACCAGGTGTGTAGGAAAACAAGACAAAACACATGGAAAATTAAAAGTGGATCGGCGATGGCTAGTGGACCGGTGACGTCGACCCCGAACAAGGAGAGGAACCGACTTCGGTGGAAGTCGTGACAATTCCTTTTGCCTCATCGCTCTAAACCATACCATTTTTACATTTCTCATCAATCCACTGGGATTTAACCGTTTTTTCTTAATGGGTGCATGCTAATCAGTAACTGCGATAAGCAATTTCATAAATGTGTCAAATGCAGCATTTGTTTGCTCCTCATTACACAGCACAGACCAACAAATATTATTTACATCAACGACATAGGAATCATTAAAAAACGTATTGTATGACCTCTTATACATTACATTAGGCTCAGTGTTTGGAACTTTGGATTTCCTAGATATGGCTACAATATTGTGATCACTACAACCAATGGATCTGGATACTGGTGGAGGTGGTGGTGATGGTGAAGGGGGTGGATCTGGATACTGGTGGAGGTGGTGGTGATGGTGAAGGGGGTGGATCTGGATACTGGTGGAGGTGGTGGTGATGGTGAAGGGGGTGAATCTGGATACTGGTGGAGGTGGTGGTGATGGTGAAGGGGGTGGATCTGGATACTGGTGGAGGTGGTGGTGATGGTGAAGGGGGTGGATCTGGATACTGGTGGAGGTGGTGGTGATGGTGAAGGGGGTGGATCTGGATACTGGTGGAGGTGGTGGTGATGGTGAAGGGGGTGAATCTGGGTGTCACAACAACACGTTTTCAGACCCATATTTAATTTTTCCCATCACCACCTCTCTGTCCTAACAACAAAGCACTGGCAGAAGTTTTATTTTTGACCATAGATTTAAATATATATTTATTTTACCTCCGAGGAGTAGTCCTGTTAACTGACATTTTCCCTGTGATTCGTTGCAATGTAATGGTGTCCATGTCGTATTGCCTCAAACAAAGTAGACATCAATCCTTTTTCAGAAATTAATTCTGTGTTATTTTGTTGGAGCAGCATCGTGGTTGTGTATAGGCAGGCAACAAGCATATTTTTTTTCCCCCAAATGCAAATCAAATCAGAATCCTAAATGAAAATCAGCTGCAAGCCAGAGATTGAGAGAATAAATGGCTTCTTTTTCCCGGTCGCAAGGGAATTTAGTTTAATACACAATGACACAGCAGAACAGCTTCATATCCCCGCTAGAAATGCTGTTTTATGACTGTCTCAGATTGATAGTTAACAATGTTGACAAAATCCCCCCCATAACCTAACCCAAACTTTTCTAGTAGTGCTGATCAAGGATAATTTTTGTATTTTAGATCATTTTAAATAAGACTATGTGGACAGGAAGAACCTGATGCTAGCTCAGCACTCATACTCTGAGAAGCTTTGTAAAAACACGCCCACACCTTTGTCTCATCTGTGTAATCTCTGGACAGACACAAGTAGCATACAGTACATGGTAGTAGCATCTGTCAACAGACTGTGGGATGTGAATACCCGTGAGGAAACTTGTTTCGTCACTGATCGTTTGGACGAATCACGATTTCACAGGTGCCCGCATCTTTTCGAGTTTTGGTAAGAGGAGGTGACATTTGGCCCATATAGACTTGCCTGAAACTTGCAGAGAGTTTCCGTTTAGGGGGTTGGGGACTTTTCAAGTCGAGTAAGTATCTCTCTCTTAACAT
Source organism: Oncorhynchus keta (assembly GCF_023373465.1). Lineage (NCBI taxonomy): Eukaryota > Metazoa > Chordata > Actinopteri > Salmoniformes > Salmonidae > Oncorhynchus > Oncorhynchus keta. Next base: position 7,083,681 of record NC_068424.1, read on the forward strand.
CTGCCCCCATAACTTAATCGAGTGTCTGATGCAATAGCTCTATAATTCGTTTTTCTTCTTCTGGGTTTTCTGTGTGATGTGGTGTTCCTCTAGGTTCAGTACTCTGCCCATTACCTTTCATTCTTTTGATACTGGAGTTGTTCTCAGTCAGATCAGACAGTGTAGGGTGATGGAAGCTCAGCTCGGCTCGACTCATAGATGGTGGTGTCTGATAAGCATGGCGTCTTATCTCTCCAGGCTACTCTAAGACTCACCATTGGCACCGTGACTTCTGTTGGGAGTGACGTGGCAGAGACAGACAGAAGCACATAGACAAGGTTTTCCAGTGCATAATGCTTATCAGATCAGTCTCTCTCTTTCTCTCTCTGCTGAAGGAAGGAGAGAGAGAGGATAAATCATGTGAAAGAGGCTCTACCCAGGGATTTTACGACAGCCTTGATTTTCAGCACTGCTCTAACTGACTACAGCCCTGATAAATATTATTCCAACCCACTAACCTTTAATTAGACAGAATTAATTGTCAAATGAGAAGAAGCTATAAGCAGTGTGTAGGTTGTGTGGTATCTGAGACCTGGAACACGCTGGCTTGTCTTTGATGGATTATGGCAGAATTATAATTGAAACAAGAAGTGTACCGTATGTCTGTAAATTGTGTACTTTGCTCTGTGTGCACAAGTTAGTGTAATTACATTATTTGTGTGTGTGTGTGTGTGTGTGTGTGTGTGTGTGTGTGTGTGTGTGTGTGTGTGTGTGTGTGTGTGTGTGTGTGTGTGTGTGTGTGTGTGTGTGTGTGTGTGTGTGTGTGTGTGTGTGTGTGTGTGTGTGTGTGTGTGTGTGTGCGTGCGTGCGTGCGTGCGTGCGTGCGTGCGTGCGTGCGTGCTTGCGTGCGTGTGTTCGCCTGCATGCATTCGTGCATCGGTGGTGGTAGGGGCTGTTTACGATTAGGGAGGATTTTATTATATATTGTTTATGAGCCTTATTTATTTTACAGTTTATTGGATGCCTGTCTGTCAGTCACATTCCATTCACCCAGCCCAAGGTAACATCAATAGTTTTAGGCTACTACATGATACTCAAATGTACCCATCATGACGTTGCTACAACAAATGAATAAAAACGAAAGCTTCCCTTGAATTGAAAGAGTTGCCATGTTGGATAGCCTTAGCCAGCTAGCTAACATATATTTAATGCCTCTCTGTTTGAGTCAGGTTGTAGGCCAAATTAGCTGCATTAGCTGCATTTCACTTTCTGTAAGTGAAAGTAAAAGTGAAACTGAAAAGAAAACCATACAACTAAATCTCTCTCACTCTCTGCTGCTTCTTAATTTTTGAAGAAATTAATTTGTTCAAAACTATTCAGCTATTCTCTTTCTCTCTCTTTAAGACAACTATTCACCACATTGTTATGCTTTCAGTACTAGATATATTTGTTGTTCCTTTGGTTGGATGGACAACATATTAGTTCATGCTGCAAGAGCTATGATAGGTCGAAGGATGCCCTCTGGAAGTCGTCATAATTACAGTCTAAGTCTATGGAAGGAGCTGAGAACCATGAGCCTCCTAAATGTTGTATTGAATTCAATGCACCCAGAGGAGAACGGAATGGAGCTGTCCTCCGACTAGACCATGATGCTAACCTACAGAGTGCTGTTGAGGCTACTATAGACCTTCATTGCAAAACAGTGTGTTTTAATCAGTTATTTGGTGACGTGAATATATTTAGTATGGTGTTATTTAAAAAGGATAACTTCTTTAATGTTTCACTTTATATTTGTATGAAATTCACAGAGAAGGATTGTTCTTCCTCCTCCTCTGAGCCTCCACGTTCGTGCTTGGGACTTTATGCCACTAGTTGTGCAGAACCAGGACTTCAGTCTCATCGCGGACTACTGCCTGGACCTTAAGCCCCTGCTCTTCCTGAAGAGAGAAACTAAAGGACTGGGACGGCCCATCACTTCCCACGTTTCACCACCAGAAGGTCAAACCTGTACAGTGACTGGAGGATCTGGTGGGCAAGGGGAGTGACTGACAGCTGATCCAACCAGTAGCGTAGCTTGATCTATTGGTAGACACTTAGCCATTTGCCCTGTACTGTGATTGCACTTCCTCCGTTTGCCATTTGCCTTGTACTGTGACTGCACTTACCCGTTGCTACTCCTACAACCCTCCAATTTCTTAACATTACGTTCTTGGTCCTCTTGGTCTTGGTCCTCTTGGTCTTGGTCCTCTTGGTCTTGGTCCCTTTACCCGGTTGGCGGCACAATAGTAGGCTTTGATTAAAGCTCAATATTACATTCAAATCTCCGTACCGTCATATCTAAGCCAATATGACACCAGTGTCTATGAAAATCGCAAATCAGGTACACAACCCGCTCCCTGCCTCTCATAATGAGCCATCCAACCGTTATCAAGAACCACCTCCCCGGATCTTTAACAGTCTTAGCAGCATTATGAAAAAATAAATTCTCAGCCCAACATAGCTGAATATCGAGGCATCAGATAAGACTGAGACCACAGCATTCATAAAGTGACCATTAGACTTGTCACCTGTAGGGGCAACAGTTTTGATCAAATGTATAATCTGACATGCTAATTTCTGTCCATTCCTGTCCATGTTGTAGCATTTCTAACAACTTATTTCTTGCAGAATCTCAGAGTTCTAACATCACCAACTCGGTTGCTTGGCAACAGCACAACTACTTGCTGCCAGTCATAAGAACTGTATGCGAACAAACCTAGGCTACTGTAGATGTCAGGCATAGCATCCCGCATTATCAGCATATTCAACAGCGTTTAACTGGCTGCGATCCGTACAGGGATCAACATCAGGGGAAATTTCAGAGTGACAACTAAAAATACAATGTCGTAGCATTAAACATTCTTGAAAATTCAAGTGTCTTACATCCTTCAAAAGATTAGGATCTTGGTAATCAAACTACGTTTTCCAATTTAAAATAGCTATTACAGAGAACAAATACCATGCTTTTGTTTGAGAAGAGCAATCAACAACAGAAACATTTTCCGCCATGACAGTTTTTACACATTCACATCTGAAGGTAAAATTATGACTTACATACTGATATCTTGCTCTTATTTCTCTTCCTAAGGGTCCCAGTGATCAAATGAAGTGTCGTTTTCTTTGATAAAATTAATTTTTATAGCTTAACTTCTTGCGTCGAGCCTTCCCGGATCCGGGATCGTGACTACAGCCTCAAGTGCATTACCATAACGCAACGTTAACTATTCATGAAAATCGCAAAGGAAATGAAATCAATATGCTAGCTCTCAAGCTTAGCCTTTTGTTAACAACACTGTCATCTCAGATTTTCAAAATATGCTTCTCAACCATAGCAAAACAAGCATTTGTGTAACATTATTGATAGCTAGCGTAGCATTTAGCATAGCATTTAGCGTTAGCATTCAGCATGCAACATTTTCACAAAAACCAGAAAAGCATTCAAATAAAATCATTTGCCTTTGAAGAACTTCGGATGTTTTCAATGAGGAGACTCTCAGATAGCAAATATTCAGTTTTTCCTGAAAGATTAATTGTTTAGGACTAATCGCTCCGTTTTCTGCGTCACGTTTAGCTACGAAAAAAACCTGTATCCAGGATTGTGTAAATCTATCCGCAAGCTCATTAGCATAACGCAACGTTAACTATTCATGAAAATCGCAAATGAAATGAAATACATCTATTTGCTCTCAAGCTTAGCCTTTTGTTAACAACACTGTCATCTCAGATTTTCTAAATATTCTTTTGAATCATAGCTAAACAAGCATTTGTGTAACAGTATTGATAGCCTAGCATAGGATTATGCCTGGCATTCAGCATGCAACATTTTCACAAAAACCAGAAAAGCATTCAAATAAAATCATTTACCTTTGAAGAACTTCAGATGTTTTCAATGAGGAGACTCAGTTTGATAGCAAATGTTCAGTTTTTACAAAAATATTATTTGTGTTGACAAATCGCTCCGTTTTCTTCATCACGTTTGGGTAAGAAAAAAAAGAAAAAATTAAGTCATTAAAACGCGAACTTTTTTCCAAATTAACTCCATAATATCGACAGAAACATGGCAAACGATGTTTAGAATCAATCCTCAAGGTGTTTTTCACATATCTATCGATGATAAATCCTTTGTGGCGGTTGACTTTCTCTTCTGAAGAAATGGAACGCGCATGGACCTAGAGATTACGCAATAATTTCGACACAGGACACCGGGCGGACACCTGGTAAATGTAGTCTCTTATGGTCAATCTTCCAATGATATGCCTACAAATACGTCACAATGCTGCAGACACCTATTAGAAACGACAGAAAGTGCAGGCTCATTCCTGGCGCATTCACAGCCATATAAGGAGACATTGGAACACAGCGCCTTCAGAATCTGGGGCATTTCCTGTATGAAACTAACCCTAACCCTAACCCTACATCTTGGTTTCGCCTAATATATAATAATAATAATAATATATGTAGCATTAGTTCTGGGGCACTCACAGATAATATCTTTGCAGTTTTGGAAACGTCAGAGTTTTTTTTCTTTCCAAAGCTGTCAATTACATGCATAGTTGAGCATCTTTTCGTGACAAAATATCTTGTTTAAAACGGGAACGTTTTTTATTTTTATCCAAAAATTAAAAGAGCGCCCCCTATCTCGAAGAAGTTAAGAAACATGTTACCTTCACTATAGTTATCTTGTGATCAAGCCATCAATGTTTTGCCATTATTGGTGTCGTTAAAACGATATCTAACGCGTTAGCAATTAGCATGTTCGACGTTTCAGTGGATATGCTACTACAATAAGCTTTTTGATTATCCGTTTAGCAAAAAAATAACATATCCCGTATTATTGGCATATTGTTCCCAGTTGCAGGCCGCCTTAATATTTTGTTTACAAGTTCAAATAAGAGACACCAACCTCGTATCCGAAGTGTTTACTACATATTTGACTTAGTTGGCTAGCCTTACGGTTAAAAATATATATATTCTTTCTTGCCTGAAATTCATTAGCTATATTTCAGAGGTAAAAAGTTGGGTATTAAATTATGTGTCTGTCACAAAATCGAATATTACAATACACAGTGTGTCCCCCAAAATGTGTATGTGTGTATACACACACACACACACACACACACACACACACACACACACACACACACACACACACACACACATATATACATATATATTTTTTTATTTGTATTTTTTTTAACTCTCAAAACCTAACTTAACTTACATAAATTGCTGTCACGGCCATCGAAAGAAGCGGACCAAGGTGCAGCGTGGTGATCGTACATTTTCGTCTTTATTTTGGTATGATGCCAACAAAACAAGAAACAAATCGAACAACCGTGACGCTTATAGGGCTTTGGTTCAACAAACAAAATGTACTTCCCACACTGAAAGGAGGTAAAGGGCTACCTAAGTATTGTTCCCAATCAGAGACAACGATAGACAGCTGTCCCTGATTGAGAACCATACCCGGCCAAAACATAGAAATACAAAATCATAGAAAACAAAAACATAGAATGCCCACCCCAAATCACACCCTGACCAAAACCAAATAGAGACATTAAAAGGCTCTCTAAGGTCAGGGCGTGACAATTGCAATGAAAAGTGGTGGTCAGCTAGCTAGAAGGATGTTTTTAGTCCCATCTAGCCATCTGGAAATGCAAATGCACTACGCTAAATGCTAATAGCACTCGTTAAAACTCAAACGTTCATTAAAACGCACATGCAGGGTAGTGAATTAAAGCTACACTCGTTGTGAATCCAGCCAACAAGTCAGATTCTTAAAATGCTTTTCGGCGAAAGCATGAGAAGCGATTATCTGATAGCATGCAACACCCCAAAATACCTGAAGGGGACGTAAACAAAATAATTAGCATAGCCGGCACTACACAAAACGCAGAAATAAAATATAAAACATTCATTACCTTTGACGAGCTTCTTTGTTGGCACTCCTAGATGTCCCATAAACATCACTATTGGGTCTTTTTTTCGATTAAATCGGTCCATATATACCCTAAATATCGATCTATGAAAGTTGTATTTAACGAGGCAAGTCAGTTAAGAATATATTATTATTTACAACCCCGGCCAAACCTGGACTACGCTGGGCCAATTGTGCATCGCCCTATGGGACTCCCGATCGTGTGATACAGCCTGGATGCTTTGTTTGTAAGTTGTTTCTGAGTGTTGGAGCACCTGTATCCGTCTGACCTTTATTTTCTGTGTTTTGTGTTTAGTTAGTATGGTCAGGGCGTGAGTTGGGTGGGCAGTCTATGTTTGTTTGTCTAGGTTTTGGGAATTTCTACTGGCCTAGTATGGTTCTCAATCAGAGGCAGGTGTCATTAGTTGTCTCTGATTGAGAATCATACTTAGGTGGCGTGGGTTTCACTGTGTGTTTGTGGGTGATTGTTTCCTGTCTCTGTGTATGCACCAGATAGGACTGTAATTTGAGTTTTCACGTTTTCTTGTTTTGTTAGTTTGTTCATGTGTACCTTATCGCATTAAAAAGTACCATGGAAAATTACCATTTGGTCCTCTGATCCGTTTCGCCTCTCTTCTTCGGAAGAAGAGGAGGCAATCGTTACAGAATCACCCACCACAATCGGACCAAGCGGCGTGGTAAAGGACAGCGACGACAGCAGCAGCAGCATCAACAACAGAGGCCACCATCACAGGACTCCTGGACATGGGAGCAGATATGGAACGGAGAGGGACCCTGGGCACGGGCTGGGGAAAATCGCAGCCCCAAAGCAGAGCTGGAGGCAGCGAAAGCTGATCGGCGGCAATATGAGGAGCCAGCACGGCAGTGCGACAGGTACGAGAGGCAGCCCCAAATTTTTTTGGGGGCACACGAGGGGTGGTACTAAGCCAGGTAGCAGACCTGAGCTCACTCCTCGTGCTTATTATGAGCAGCGCATTACTGGTCAGGCACCGTGTTATGCGGTTGAGCGCACGGTGTCGCCAGTGCGTGTCCATAGCCCGGTGCGCTATAGGGCAGCCCCCCGAGAGTGCCATGCGAGTGTGGGCATTGAGCCAGGGCGTATGGTGCCTGCTCAGCGGGTCTGGTCGCCGGTACGCAGTCTGGGTCCAGGTTATCCTGCGCCGGCTCTGCGTGCTGTGTCTCCGGGCGCTGGGAGGGTGCAGTGCGTCCTCTGCCTGCGCTCCGCTCGTACCGGGCAACTGTGGGAGTGGAGCCTAGGGGAGAGGTGCGTGTAGTAAGCACTAGATCTCCCGTGCTTACCCACAGCCCGGTTCAACCTGTGCCTGCACTTTTGAGGGTCCGGGCTCGAGTAGTTGTCCAGCCTGGGGAAGTGGTGCCAAGGTTGCGCACCAGAGCTCCAGTGCTCCCCCACAGCCCGGTCTTTCAGGCTCCTCCTAACACCAAGCCTCCTGAAAGTCTCCCCAGCCTGGTAGTTCCTGTGGCAGCCCCACGCACCAGGCTGTCTCTCAGTCTCCTCCCTGCAGGTGCTCCCGCCTGTCCGGCGCCGCTGCCGGAGCCTCTCGCCTGTCCGGCGCCGCTGCCGGAGCCTCCCGCCTGTCCGGCGCTGCTGCCGGAGCCTCCCGCCTGTCCGGGCGCCGCTGCCGGAGCCTCCCGCCTGTCCGGAGCCTCCCGCCTGTCCGGCGCCGCTGCCGGAGCCTCCCGCCTGTCCGGCGCCGCTGCCGGAGCCTCCCGCCTGTCCGGCGCCGCTGCCGGAGCCTCCCGCCTGTCCGGCGCCGCTGCCGGAGCGTCCCGCCTGTCCGGCGCCGCTGCCTCCTGTAGCAGCTCCACGCACCAGGCTGTCTCTCTGTCTCCTCTCTGCAGGTGCTCCCGCCTGTCCGGCGCCGCTGCCGGAGCCTCCCGCCTGTCCGGAGCCTCCCGCCTGTCCGGCGCCGCTGCCGGAGCCTCCCGCCTGTCCGGCGCCGCTGCCGGAGCCTCCCGCCTGTCCGGCGCCGCTGCCGGAGCATCCCGCCTGTCCGGCGCCGCTGCCGGAGCCTCCCGCCTGTCCGGCGCCGCTGCCGGAGCTCCCGCCTTCCGGCGCCGCTGCCGGAGCCTCCCGCCTGTCCGGCGAAATGCCGGAGCCTCCCGCCTGTCCGGAGCCTCCCGCCTGTCCGGCGCCGCTGCCGGAGCCTCCCGCCTGTCCGGCGCCGCTGCCGGAGCCTCCCGCCTGTCCGGCGCCGCTGCCGGAGCCTCCCGCCTGTCCGGCGCCGCTGCCGGAGCCTCCCGCCTGTCCGGCGCTGCTGCCGGATTCCCGCCTGTCCGGCGCCGCTGCCGGAGCGTCCCGCCTGTCCGGCGCCGCTGCCGGAGCGTCCCGCCTGTCCGGCGCCGCTGCCAGAGCCCCTCAGCCCAGAGGCGCCAGAGCCCTCAGCCCAGAGGCGCCAGAGCCCTCAGCCCAGAGGCGCCAGAGCCCCTCAGCCCAGAGGCGCCAGAGCCCCTGTCCCTCTGTCCAGAGCCCCTGTCCCTCTGTCCAGAGCCCCTGTCCCTCTGTCCAGAGCCCCTGCCCCTCTGTCCCGAGCTGCCCCTCTGTCCAGTGGGGTCATTGAGAGGGGTTGCCATGGTGAGAAAGCCACGGAGGCGGAAAATGAGGCGGACAAAGACAAGGGTGAAGTGGGGTCCGCGTCCCGCGCCAGAACCGCCACCCGGACAGACGCCCACCCAGACCCTCCCCTATAGGTCAAGGTTTTGCGGCCGGGAGTCCGCACCTTTGGGGGTACTGTCACGTTCTGACCTTTATTTTCTGTGTTTTGTGTTTAGTTAGTATGGTCAGGGCGTGAGTTGGGTGGGCAGTCTATGTTTGTTTGTCTAGGTTTTGGGAATTTCTATGTTTTCGGCCTAGTATGGTTCTCAATCAGAGGCAGGTGTCATTAGTTGTCTCTGATTGAGAATCATACTTAGGTGGCGTGGGTTTCACTGTGTGTTTGTGGGTGATTGTTTCCTGTCTCTGTGTATGCACCAGATAGGACTGTAATTTGAGTTTTCACGTTTTCTTGTTTTGTTAGTTTGTTCATGTGTACCTTATCGCATTAAAAAGTACCATGGAAAATTACCACGCCGCGTATTGGTCCTCTGATCCGTTTCGCCTCTCTTCTTCGGAAGAAGAGGAGGCAACTCGTTACAACCTGGCTATCCGTAAATTTAGATTTCTGTTTTGCTTTATACAAGGAATTTGAAATTAATTAAACTTTTACTTTTGACACTTAAGTATATTGTAGCAATTACATTTACTTTTGATACTTAAGTATATTGTAGTAATTACATTTACTTTTGATACTTAAGTATATTGTAGTAATTACATTTACTTTTGATACTTAAGTATATTGTAGTAATTACATTTACTTTTGATACTTAAGTATATTGTAGTAATTACATTTACATTTGATACTTAAGTATATTGTAGTAATTACATTTACTTTTGATACTTAAGTATATTGTAGTAATTACATGTACTTTTGATACTTAAGTATATTGTAGTAATTACATTTACTTTTGATACGTGTTTCATGTCGGTTCCAGAATAAATGTTTGACTCCCCGTACCTGCTTCTCCTGTCCGGCGTCGGTCCGTACAGTATCCCGAAGCCATCACATGAAGCATTGGGGAGTACTGGCATTCCGGTTGGTGGTGACGTCGGTCCTGGGTCGCCACTGATGGAACCGGGAGTGCCTAGCCAGCTCGTCGGGCTTCCACTCCCTAGCTGGCTCGAGAGGTTTCCTTTCCCCGGTTGGCTCGGAAGGCGCTCATCCCACGTCGGGCCTCAGCCGGATCGTCAGGTCTTGTTTGCCCAGCCGGCTCGTAAGACTGTCACGTCTCCGTCGGATCCTCGAGCTTCCACATTGTAGCGGGTTCGGCAGGCGTTCATGCCTCAGCCGGATCGTCAGTCTTCTATGCCTCAGCCAGTTTGCCGGGCTCAAATGCCCCTGCCGCTTCGTCGGGAGTTTACCTTAGCCGGTTTGCCCGGCACCCATGTCTCGGCTGGCTCGCCCAGGTACCCCCCTAGAAGCGGGGTACTGTCATGCCTGCTCCTGCTCTTCCTCCCTCTGGTGCTCGAGGGCGCTGTTCCTAGGACGTCATTGAAAATAAGAATTTGTTCTTAACTGAATTGCCTAGTAAAATAAAAAATCTAATTTGAATCAAAAGAGGTGGCTTTAACTGAAATCTTCTATAATAACTTGGCATGAGCTTTTGTAACTGGAATTGGCACTAATGTAAAAAGGCCGACATGACAACAATGAATAGCCTAAATTCAAATTCAGAAAGCCCCGATGGCTTTTTATTGTTAGTTTACTTTGAAATAAAACATCAATCATTCTCTGAAAATGATTTGTACCAGTGCTGTGTTAATCCATTGCCAGTCTTTCACAATGAAGAAAACAGAAATCAAATTTGACATTTGTCAAAACATATCTTCTATTATGTCCACAATTCTGCATTTTTACGAATAAGTCTCATTTTTATGTGGAAAAAAAGGAATAGAAATGCAAAAACACCCAGAATGTAAATGAGTGAACAGACAACTTCAGTAAACTCTACGTTCCAAACTAGAGGTGGTTATCAGATCACAGTGTGCTACACCAGCAAAGGGAAGGTTGTGAAGCTCCCAAATGCTCCAGATTTCCTACAGTCTTGACGACAGAACATCTCGCCGCATCTCAAATGCAACAGTTTTTAAATGCTAATGCCAAACGAGCGGAGGAGTGGAGGAGACAGGAGACAGGGAATGAAGGAATAATTGAGATGAGGAATATCAGAGAACACATAAATAGAAGTAGTAATTATCTTATATTTTCCTGAATGAACCAGAGATGTTTTAAACAAAAACTTTGTCAGGGAAGGAATGTGGAAGGAAGTTGCTTTTCTTTATAGGTGACTTTTTTAGCTCTCACATAAATCTGCATTGTTGTGCTCGTGTAAAATAATCCAGGTTTTCTGCTTTTTTGGGAGATTATGTTTACTCTTGATTGATATGTCACTGTCACTTTACAAAAACCTAAACTGAAGTCATTCTTTAACCAAGGTCATGTCCTGCAAAAATATTTGAACAATTAATAATTTACAGTCAGCATAAAAATATGACGTTGTTTTGTAGTTTGTGTATCAGTGGAGAGGAAGATAGTAACACCTCACAACGTTACTATGGAGGGCTGGACTGGTGTACTGGCCTGGTGTACTGGCCTGGTGTACTGGGAGGCCTGGTGTACTGGGAGGCCTGGTGTACTGGGAGGCCTGGTGTACTGGGCTGGTGTACTGGGCTGGTGTACTGGGCTGGGAGGCCTGGTGTACTGGGCAGGCCTGGTGTACTGGGAGGCCTGGTGTACTGGGCTGGTGTACTGGGCTGGTGTACTGGGCTGGGAGGCCTGGTGTACTGGGCTGGCCTGGTGTACTGGGCTGGGAGGCCTGGTGTACTGGGCTGGGAGGCCTGGTGTACTGGGCTGGGAGGCCTGGTGTACTGGGCTGGGAGGCCTGGTGTACTGGGCTGGGAGGCCTGGTGTACTGGCCTGGTGTACTGGGCTGGTGTACTGGGCTGGGAGGCTTTGTGTACTGGGCTGGGAGGCCTGGTGTACTGGGCTGGGAGGCCTGGTGTACTGGGCTGGGAGGCTTGGTGTACTGGGCTGGGAGGCCTGGTGTACTGGGCTGGGAGGCCTGGTGTACTGGGCTGGGTGGCCTGGTGTACTGGGCTGGTGTACTGGCCTGGTGTACTGGGCTGGTGTACTGGCCTGGTGTACTGGGCTGGTGTACTGGCCTGGTGTACTGGCCTGGTGTACTGGGCTGGTGTACTGGGCTGGTGTACTGGGCTGGGAGGCTTTGTGTACTGGGCTGGCCTGGTGTACTGGGCTGGGAGGCCTGGTGTACTGGGCTGGGAGGCCTGGTGTACTGGGCTGGGAGGCCTGGTGTACTGGGCTGGCCTGGTGTACTGGGCTGGGAGGCCTGGTGTACTGGGCTGGGAGGCCTGGTGTACTGGGCTGGGAGGCCTGGTGTACTGGGCTGGGAGGCCTGGTGTACTGGGCTGGGAGGCCTGGTGTACTGGGCTGGCCTGGTGTACTGGGCTGGGAGGCCTGGTGTACTGGGCTGGGAGGCCTGGTGTACTGGGCTGGGAGGCCTGGTGTACTGGGCTGGGAGGCCTGGTGTACTGGGCTGGGAGGCCTGGTGTACTGGGCTGGGAGGCCTGGTGTACTGGGCTGGGAGGCCTGGTGTACTGGGCTGGGAGGCCTGGTGTACTGGGCTGGGAGGCCTGGTGTACTGGGCTGGGAGGCCTGGTGTACTGGGCTGGGAGGCTTTGTGTACTGGGCTGGGAGGCCTTGTGTACTGGGCTGGGAGGCCTGGTGTACTGGGCTGGGAGGCCTGGTGTACTGGGCTGGGAGGCCTGGTGTACTGGGCTGGGAGGCCTGGTGTACTGGGCTGGGAGGCCTGGTGTACTGGGCTGGGAGGCCTGGTGTACTGGGCTGGGAGGCCTGGTGTACTGGGCTGGGAGGCCTGGTGTACTGGGCTGGGAGGCCTGGTGTACTGGGCTGGGAGGCCTGGTGTACTGGGCTGGGAGGCCTGGTGTACTGGGCTGGGAGGCCTGGTGTACTGGGCTGGGAGGCCTGGTGTACTGGGCTGGGAGGCCTGGTGTACTGGGCTGGGAGGCCTGGTGTACTGGGCTGGGAGGCCTTGTGTACTGGGCTGGGAGGCCTGGTGTACTGGGCTGGGAGGCCTGGTGTACTGGGCTGGGAGGCCTGGTGTACTGGGCTGGGAGGCCTGGTGTACTGGGCTGGGAGGCCTGGTGTACTGGGCTGGGAGGCCTGGTGTACTGGGCTGGCCTGGTGTACTGGGCTGGGAGGCCTGGTGTGGTGTACTGGGAGGGGACTGGGAGGCCTGGTGTACTGGGCTGGGAGGCCTGGTGTACTGGGCTGGGAGGCCTGGTGTACTGGCTGGGAGGCCTGGTGTACTGGGCTGGGAGGCCTGGTGTACTGGGCTGGGAGGCTTTGTGTACTGGGCTGGGAGGCTTTGTGTACTGGGCTGGGAGGCCTGGTGTACTGGGCTGGGAGGCTTTGTGTACTGGGCTGGGAGGCCTTGTGTACTGGGCTGGGAGGCTTTGTGTACTGGGCTGGGAGGCTTTGTGTACTGGGCTGGGAGGCTTTGTGTACTGGGCTGGGAGGCCTGGTGTACTGGGCTGGGAGGCTTTGTGTACTGGGCTGGGAGGCCTGGTGTACTGGGCTGGGAGGCCTGGTGTACTGGGCTGGGAGGCCTGGTGTACTGGGCTGGGAGGCCTGGTGTACTGGGCTGGGAGGCCTTGTGTACTGGGCTGGGAGGCTTTGTGTACTGGGCTGGGAGGCCTTGTGTACTGGACTGGCCTGGTGTACTGGGCTGGGAGGCCTTGTGTACTGGGCTGGGAGGCTTTGTGTACTGGGCTGGGAGGCTTTGTGTACTGGGCTGGGAGGCTTTGTGTACTGGGCTGGGAGGCTTTGTGTACTGGGCTGGCCTGGTGTACTGGGCTGGCCTGGTGTACTGGGCTGGGAGGCTTTGTGTACTGGGCTGGGAGGCTTTGTGTACTGGGCTGGGAGGCTTTGTGTACTGGGCTGGGAGGCTTTGTGTACTGGGCTGGCCTGGTGTACTGGGCTGGGAGGCCTGGTGTACTGGGCTGGGAGGCTTTGTGTACTGGGCTGGGAGGCTTTGTGTACTGGGCTGGGAGGCTTTGTGTACTGGGCTGGGAGGCTTTGTGTACTGGGCTGGGAGGCTTTGTGTACTGGGCTGGGAGGCCTTGTGTACTGGGCTGGGAGGCTTTGTGTACTGGGCTGGGAGGCTTTGTGTACTGGGCTGGGAGGCTTTGTGTACTGGGCTGGCTGGGCTGGCCTGGTGTACTGGGCTGGGAGGCTTTGTGTACTGGGCTGGGAGGCCTGGTGTACTGGGCTGGGAGGCTTTGTGTACTGGGCTGGGAGGCTTTGTGTACTGGGCTGGGAGGCTTTGTGTACTGGGCTGGGAGGCCTTGTGTACTGGGCTGGGAGGCTTTGTGTACTGGGCTGGGAGGCTTTGTGTACTGGGCTGGGAGGCTTTGTGTACTGGGCTGGGAGGCTTTGTGTACTGGGCTGGGAGGCTTTGTGTACTGGGCTGGGAGGCTTTGTGTACTGGGCTGGGAGGCTTTGTGTACTGGGCTGGGAGGCCTTGTGTACTGGGCTGGGAGGCTTTGTGTACTGGGCTGGGAGGCTTTGTGTACTGGGCTGGGAGGCTTTGTGTACTGGGCTGGGAGGCCTTGTGTACTGGGCTGGGAGGCCTTGTGTACTGGGCTGGGAGGCTTTGTGTACTGGGCTGGGAGGCTTGTGTACTGGGCTGGGAGGCCTTGTGTACTGGGCTGGGAGGCTTTGTGTACTGGGCTGGGAGGCCTTGTGAGGCTGGGAGGCTTTGTGTACTGGGCTGGGAGGCTTTGTGTACTGGGCTGGGAGGCTTTGTGTACTGGGCTGGGAGGCCTTGTGTACTGGGCTGGGAGGCCTTGTGTACTGGGCTGGGAGGCTTTGTGAACTGGGCTGGGAGGCTTTGTGTACTGGGCTGGGAGGCTTTGTGTACTGGGCTGGGAGGCCTGGTGTACTGGGCTGGGAGGCTTTGTGTACTGGGCTGGGAGGCTTTGTGTACTGGGCTGGGAGGCCTGGTGTACTGGGCTGGGAGGCTTTGTGTACTGGGCTGGGAGGCCTTGTGTACTGGGCTGGGAGGCCTGGTGTACTGGGCTGGGAGGCCTTGTGTACTGGGCTGGGCTGGGAGGCTTTGTGTACTGGGCTGGGAGGCTTGGTGTACTGGGCTGGCCTGGTGTACTGGGCTGGGAGGCTTTGTGTACTGGGCTGGCCTGGTGTACTGGGCTGGGAGGCTTTGTGTACTGGGCTGGGAGGCCTGGGTGTACTGGGCTGGGAGGCCTTGTGTACTGGGCTGGGAGGCCTTGTGTACTGGGCTGGGAGGCTTTGTGTACTGGGCTGGCCTGGTGTACTGGGCTGGGAGGCCTTGTGTACTGGGCTGGCCTGGTGTACTGGGCTGGCCTGGTGTACTGGGCTGGGAGGCCTGGTGTACTGGGCTGGGAGGCTGGTGTACTGGGCTGGCCTGGTGTACTGGGCTGGGAGGCCTTGTGTACTGGGCTGGGAGGCTTTGTGTACTGGGCTGGCCTGGTGTACTGGGCTGGGAGGCCTTGTGTACTGGGCTGGGAGGCTTTGTGTACTGGGCTGGGAGGCCTGGTGTACTGGGCTGGGAGGCTTTGTGTACTGGGCTGGCCTGGTGTACTGGGCTGGCCTGGTGTACTGGGCTGGGAGGCCTGGTGTACTGGGCTGGGAGGCCTGGTGTACTGGGCTGGAAGGCCTTGTGTACTGGGCTGGGAGGCTTTGTGTACTGGGCTGGGAGGCTTTGTGTACTGGGCTGGGAGGCTTTGTGTACTGGGCTGGGAGGCTTTGTGTACTGGGCTGGGAGGCCTTGTGTACTGGGCTGGAAGGCCTTGTGTACTGGGCTGGGAGGCTTTGTGTACTGGGCTGGGAGGCTTTGTGTACTGGGCTGGGAGGCTTTGTGTACTGGGCTGGGAGGCTTTGTGTACTGGGCTGGGAGGCTTTGTGTACTGGGCTGGGAGGCTTTGTGTACTGGGCTGGGAGGCCTTGTGTACTGGGCTGGGAGGCCTTGTGTACTGGGCTGGCCTGGTGTACTGGGCTGGGAGGCCTTGTGTACTGGCCTGGCCTGGTGTACTGGCCTGGCCTGATGTACTGGGCTGGGAGGCCTTGTGTACTGGGCTTGCTTGGTGTACTGGGCTGGGAGGCCTTGTGTACTGGCCTGGCCTGGTGTACTGGGCTGGGAGGCCTTGTGTACTGACTGGGAGGTCTGGTTTACTGGGCTGGACGGCCTTGTGTACTGGGCTGGGAGGCCTGGTGTACTGGGCTGGCTTGGGAGGTCTGGTGTACTTTTTTTCACTTTTATTTAACCAGGTAGGCCAGTTAGTTCTCATTTACAACTGCGACCTGGCAAAGATAAAGCAAAGCAGTGAGACACAAACAACAACACAGAGTTACACATGTAATAAACAAACGTACAGTCAATAACACAATAGAAAAAATCTAAATATGTGTGTGCAAATGAGGTAAGATTAGGGCGGTAAGGCAAGAAATAGGCCATAGTGGCGAAGTAACTACAATTTAGCAATGAACACTGGAGTGATAGGTGTGCAGAAGATGAATATGCTAGTTGAGATACTAGGGTGCAAAGGAGCAAAAAAATAAACAACAATATGGGGATGAGGTAGTTGAATGTGCTATTTACAGATGGGCTATGTACAAGTGCAATGATCTGTGAGCTGCTATGACAGCTGATGCTTAAAGTTAGTGAGGGAGATATGAGTCTCCAGCTTCAGTGATTTTTGCAATTTGTTCCAGTCATTGCCAGCAGAGAACTGGAAGGAAAGGCGGCCACATGAGGAATTGGCTTTGGGGGTGACCAGTGAAATATACCTTCTGGAGCGCCTGATACAGGTGAGTGCTACTATGGTGACCAGTGAGCTGAAGATAAAACGAGGCTTTATCTAGCAGAGACTTATAGATGACCTGGATCCAATGGGTTTGGCGACGAATATGAAGCGAGGGCCAGCCAACGAGAACATACAGGTTGCAGTGGTGGGTATTTAATGGGGCTTTGGTGACAAATTCATCCAATTTGCTGAGTAGAGTGTTGGAGGCTATTTTGTAAATGACATCGCCGTCAAGGATCGGTAGGATAGTCAGTTTTACGAGAGTATGTATGGCAGCATGAGTAAAGATCTAATTCTGGATTGGAGATGCTTAATGTGAGTCTGGAAGGAGAGTTTACAGTCTAACCAGACACCTAGGTATTTGTAGTTGTCCACATATTCTAAGTCAGAACCGTCCAGAATAGTGATGCTGCATGTAAACATTTCACTGTACCTGCGATATCATATGCAAATGCTAGTACGCGACCAATAAACTTGAGTTTGATTTGATTCAACAATTAAAACACAGTTTATTATTTTTGAATCACCTGCTTATGTAAATAATTCCAGTCCAGGTTTGGACCAGACCAGACCCTGCCTGCAGCCCAAATGCCACCCTATTCCCTATGTAGTGCACTACCTCTGACCAGCAACTAGCAACTGGTCAAAAGTAATGTAATATGTAGGGAATGGTGTGCCTTTTGGGAGACAACCTGTGGTAAATGTTATGAGAAGTTAAAGAGGAGTCAGCATGTCCTCCAGACCATTAACCTGTCCTCCAGACCATTAACCTGTCCTCCAGACCATTAACCTGTCCTCCAGACCATTAACCTGTCCTCCAGACCATTAACCTGTCCTCCAGACCATTAACCTGTCCTCCAGACCATTAACCTGTCCTCCAGACCATTAACCTTAACCTGTCCTCCAGACCATTAACCTCCAGTCCTCCAGACCATTAACCATTAACCTTCCTCCAGACCATTAACCTGTCCTCCAGACCATTAACCTGTCCTCCAGACCATTAACGTGTCCTCCAGACCATTAACCTGTCCTCCAGACCATTAACCTGTTCCAGACCATTAACGTGTCCTCCAGATCATTAGCCTTTCCTGCAGATCTATTTGTGATCTATTTGTGTGTTTGTTATTAGGAGCCTGGCTGGCTGGTGGGCAGGCTGGACTTGGAGTGGATAGGGTTAAGTGTAAAGGAGAGAAACCATGCTGTTGTACCATGAATGGAGAGATGGATGTGGGGTTTGTAGCACCAGACAGGACATGACTCCTCTTCTCATAATGCATGAGTGCAGATGCACATACTCTCTTGATTTACAGTTTGAAGAAACAAACACAAACAAATACAACACAAACAACTACAACACAACAAATACATCATAAACAAATAGAACATAAACAAATGTCACGTCCTGACCATAGAGAGTCCTTATTTTCTATGGTGGAGTAGGTGAGGGCGTGACTGGGGGTTGTCACACTGGGGTTCTTCATAATCCTGGAATATCGGACCACCATTTTATTGCGTTTGCAATCGCAACAAATAATCTGCTCAGACCCCAACCAAGGAGCATCAAAAGTCGTGCTATAAATTCTCAGACAAACCAAAGATTCCTTGATGCCCTTCCAGACTCCCTCTGCCTACCCAAGGACGTCAGAGGACAAAAATCAGTTAACCACCTAACTGAGGAACTCAATGTAACCTTGTGCAATACCCTAGATGCAGTTGCACCCCTAACAACTAAAAACATTTGTCATAAGAAACTAGCTCCCTGGTATACAGAAAATACCCGAGCTCTGAAGCAAGCTTCTAGAAAATTGGAACGGAAATGGCGCCACACCAAACTGGAAGTCTTCCCGAATAGCTTGGAAAGACAGTACAGTGCAGTATCGAAGAGCCCTCACTGCTGCTCGATCATCCTACTTTTCCAACTTAATTGAGGAAAATATGAACAATCCGAAATGTCTTTTGATACTGTCGCAAAGCTAACTAAAAGCAGCATTCCCCAAGAGAGGATGGCTTTCACTTCAGCAGTAAGAAATCCATGAACTTCTTTGAGGAAAAGATCATGATCATGAGTTGTCCTGAGTCTGAACAACTCTGCCAGGACCTAGAATCAAGGGAGACACTCAAGTGTTTTAGTACGATATCTCTTGACACAATGATGAAAATAATCATGGCCTCTAAACCTTCAAGCTGTATACTGGACCCTATTACAACTAAACTACTGAAAGAGATGCTTCCTGTGCTTGGCCCTCGTATGTTGAACATAAACAACAGCTCTCTTTCCATCGGATGTGGACCAAACTCACTCAAATTGGAAGTAATAAAGCCTCTTGAAAAAGCCAAACCTTGCCCCAGAAAATTAAAAGAACTATCGGCCTATATCGAATCTTCCATTCCTCTCAAAACATTTTTAGAAAAAGCTGTTGCGCAGCTACTCAATGCCTTCCTGAAGACAAACAATGTATACGAAATTCTTCAGTCTGGGTTTAGACCCCATCATAGCACTGAGACTGCACTTGTGAAGGTGGTAAATTAACTTTTAATGGTGTCAGACCGAGGCTCTGCATCTGTCCTCATGTTCCTAGACCTTAGTGCTGCTTTTGATACCATCAATCACCACATTCTTTTGGAGAGATTGGAAACCCAAATTGGTCTACACAGACAAGTGCTGGCCTTATTTTTTGGAAATATAACAGTTTGTCTCTGTGAATGGTTTGTCCTCTTACAAATCAACTGTACATTTGGGTGTTCCTCAAGGTTCCGTTTTAGGACCACTCGTTTTCACTATATATTTTACCTCTTGGGGATGTCATTCGAAAACATAATGTTAACTTTCACTGCTATGCGGATGACACACAGCATTACATTTCAATGAAACATGGTGAAGCCCCAAAATTGCCCTTGTTAGAATCCTGTGTTTCAGAAATAAGGAAGTGGATGGCTGCAAACGTTCTACTTTTAAACTCGGACAAAACATGCCTGTTCTAGGTCCCAAGAAAAAAATATATCTTCTGTTGAATCTGACAATTAATCTTGATGATTGTACAGTCGTCTCAAATAAAACCGTGAAGGACCTTGGCGTTACTCTGGACCCTGATCTCTCTTTTGACGAACATATCAAGACTGTTTCAAGGACAGCTTTTTTACATTTACGTAAGATTTCAAAAATCTGAAACTTTCTGTCCAAAAAATGATGAAGAAAAATGAATCCATGCTTTTGTTACTTCTAGGTTAGACTACTGCAATACTCTACTTTCCGGCTACCCGGATAAAGCACTAAATAAACGTTAGTTAGTGCTAAATACAGCTGCTAGAATCCTGAATAGAACCCAAAAAATGGATCATATTACACCAGTGCTAGCTTCCCTACACTGGCTTCGTGTTAAGACAAAGGCTGATTTCAAGGTTTTATTGCTAACTTACAAAGCATTACATGGGCTTGCTCCTACCTATCTTTCCGATTTGGTCCTGCCATACATACCTACACGTACGCTACGGTCACAAGACGCAGGCCTCCTAATTGTCCCTAGAATTTCTAAGCAAACAGCAAACATCACAACAAATACAACACAAAACTTAAACAACGTAACAAATACAAGACAACTAATACAACATTAACAAATACAACACAAACAAAAGAACAAATACAATAATAAACAAATATAACAACAACAATTAAAAGACAAACACATCAAACTTTTTGAGAGGTTTTTGTGGTTGTTTGTTTACCCGGAAATGGGGAGAAAAACACTAGCATCCAATTAAGGGTTAATTGCGTGATTGTTTTAAGATGTGGCTGGCTCTCGCCATTTTGGAAGTCTGGGTAAAAGAATATTGCACCCAACGTTGGCCCCACTGTACATACGTCTCATTAAGAGGACATGGCTCACCACCTCTGGTAACTTCACAAGGGAGACAGAGAGAGAGAGAGGCGCTCAGTTATTGCACAACACATAGACAGCTGTCATGCAAGACAAAGAGGCTACAGTAAACATTTCACAGTACAATGACAGCTTCGCCTTAATGAGGAAAATAAGGTACTACGTTATTGTCTCTATAGTATATCTCTCTCTTTCGCTCTCTCTCTCTCTGTGTCTCTCTGTCCATCTGTCGTCCGTCTCACATTCTCTCTCTCTCTCTCTCTCTGTCTATCTCTCTTTTCTCTCTGTCTGTCTGTATGTCTGTGGCCGGTGTGATGGGCCTTCGTCTCTCTCTCTGGATGTGGTTTCCCCAGCCCCTCCCCCTACTCTGTGCTTTATAGCCATGGACCTTACAGTCCAATATACATTGTAATGTTCTGCTATGGCAGCAGAAGTGGAAGAGGACAAGGAGAAGGGGAAACACAACAGCAGAAGAGGAAGAGGAGAAACAACAGCAGAAGAGGAAGAGGAGAAGGAGAAACAACAGCAGAAGAGGAAGAGGAGAAGGAGAAACAACAGCAGAAGAGGAAGAGGAGAAGGAGAAACAACAGCAGAAGAGGAAGAGGAGAAGGAGAAACAACAGCAGAAGAGGAAGAGGAGAAGGGGAAACAACAGCAGAAGAGGAAGAGGAAGAGGAGAAACAACAGCAGAAGAGGAAGAGAGAAGGGGAAACAACAGCAGAAGAGGAAGAGGAAGAGGAGAAACAACAGCAGAAGAGGAAGAGGAGAAGGAGAAACAACAGCAGAAGAGGAAGAGGAGAAACAACAGCAGAAGAGGAAGAGGAGAAGGAGAAACAACAGCAGAAGAGGAAGAGGAGAAGGAGAAACAACAGCAGAAGAGGAAGAGGAGAAGGAGAAACAACAGCAGAAGAGGAAGAGAAGGAGAAACAACAGCAGAAAGGAAGAGGAGAAGGAGAAACAACAGCAGAAGAGGAAGAGGAGAAGGAGAAACAACAGCAGAAGAGGAAGAGGAGAAGGAGAAACAACAGCAGAAGAGGAAGAGGAGAAACAACAGCAGAAGAGGAAGAGGAGAAACAGCAGAAGAGGAAGAGGAGAAGGAGAAACAACAGCAGAAGAGGAAGAGGAGAAACAACAGCAGAAGAGGAAAGGAGAAACAACAGCAGAAGAGGAAGAGGAGAAGGGGAAACAACAGCAGAAGAGGAAGAGGAGAAACAACAGCAGAAGAGGAAGAGGAGAAGGAGAAACAACAGCAGAAGAGGAAGAGGAGAAACAACAGCAGAAGAGGAAGAGGAGAAACAACAGCAGAAGAGGAAGAGGAGAAGGGGAAACAACAGCAGAAGAGGAAGAGGAGAAGGAGAAACAACAGCAGAAGAGGAAGAGGAGAAACAACAGCAGAAGAGGAAGAGGAGAAGGAGAAACAACAGCAGAAGAGGAAGAGGAGAAGGAGAAACACAACAGCAGAAGAGGAAGAGGAGAAACAACTCCAGAAGAGGAAGAGGAGAAGGAGAAACAACACAGAAGAGGAAGAGGAGAAGGGGAAACAACAGCAGAAGAGGAAGAGGAAGAGGAGAAACAACAGCAGAAGAGGAAAGGATAGGAGAAACAACAGCAGAAGAGGAAGAGGAGAAGGGAAACAACAGCAGAAGAGGAAGAGGAGAAGAGAAACAACAGCAGAAGAGGAAAGGAGAAGGAGAAACAACAGCAGAAGAGGAAGAGGAGAAGAAACAACAGCAGAAGAGGAAGAGGAGAAGGGGAAACAACAGCAGAAGAGGAAGAGGAGAAGGAGAAACAACAGCAGAAGAGGAAGAGGAGAAACAACAGCAGAAGAGGAAGAGGAGAAGGAGAAACAACCAGAAGAGGAAGAGGAGAAGGGGAAACAACAGCAGAAGAGGAAGAGGAGAAGAGAAACAACAGCTGGAGAAGGGGAAACAACAGCAGAAGAGGAAGAGGAAGAGGAGAAACAACAGCAGAAGAGGAAGAGGAAGAGGAGAAACAACAGCAGAAGAGGAAGAGGAGAAGGGGAAACAACAGCAGAAGAGGAAGAGGAGAAGGAGAAACAACAGCAGAAGAGGAAGAGGAGAAGGAGAAACAACCAGAAGAGGAAGAGGAGAAGGGGAAACAACAGCAGAAGAGGAAGAGGAGAAGGGAAATAACAGAAGAGGAAGAGGAGAAACAACAGCAGAAGAGGAAGAGGAGAAGGGGAAACAACAGCAGAAGAGGAAGAGAAAGAGAAATAAGCAGAAGAGGAAGAGGAGAAGGGGAAACAACAGCAGAAGAGGAAGAGGAGAAACAACAGCAGAAGAGGATAAGGAGAAGGAGAAACAACAGCCTGGAACAGCAGAAGAGGATAAGGAAGATTAGAAACAACAGCAGAAGAGGAAGAGGAGAAGGAGAAACAACAGCAGAAGAGGAAGAGGAGAACAGCAGAAGAGGGAGGAGAAGGAGAAACAACAGCAGAAGAGGAAGAGGAGAAACAACAGCAGAAGAGGAAGAGGAGAAACAACAGCAGAAGAGGAAGAGGAGAAGGAGAAACACAACCAGAAGAGGAAGAGGAGAAGGGGAAACAACAGCAGAAGAGGAAGAGGAGAAGGAGAAACAACAGCAGAAGAGGAAGAGGAGAAGGAGAAACAACAGCAGAAGGAAGAGGAGAAGGAGAAACAACAGCAGAAGAGGAAGAGGAGAAGGAGAACAGCAGAAGAGGAAAGGAGAAGGAGAAACAACAGCAGAAGAGGAAGAGGAGAAGGAGAAATAACAGCAGAAGAAGGAAGAGGAGAAGGAGAAACAACAGCAGAAGAGGAAGAGGAGAAGGAGAAACAGCAGAAGAGGAAGAGGAGAAGAGAAACAACAGCAGAAGAGGAAGAGGAAGAGGAGAAACAACAGCAGAAGAGGAAGAGGAGAAGGGGAAACAACAGCAGAAGAGGAACAGGAGAAGAGAAACAACAGCAGAAGAGGAAGAGGAGAAACAACAGCAGAAGAGGAAGAGGAAGAGGAGAAACAACAGCAGAAGAGGAAGAGGATAACAGAAGAGGAAGAGGAGAAGGAGAAACAACAGCAGAAGAGGAAGAGGAGAACAGCAGAAGAGGAATAGGAGAAGGAGAAACAACAGCAGAAGAGGAAGAGGAGAAGGGGAAACAGCAGAAGAGGAAGAGGAGAAGGGGAAACAACAGCAGAAGAGGAAGAGGAGAAACAACAGCAGAAGAGGAAGAGGAGAAGGAGAAACAACAGCAGAAGAGGTATTACCTCCTGGAAAGAGGAGAAGGAGAAACAACAGCAGAAGAGGAAGAGGAGAAGGGGAAATAAGCAGAAGAGGAAGAGGAGAAAAAACAACCTGGAAGAGGAGAAGGATAACTGAAGAGGAGAAAAACAACAGCAGAAGAGGAAGAGGAAGAGGAGAAACAACAGCAGAAGAGGAAGAGGAAGAGGAGAAACAACAGCAGAAGAGGAAGAGGAGAAGGAGAAACAACAGCAGAAGAGGAAGAGGAGAAGGGGAAACAACAGCAGAAGAGGAAGAGGAGAAGGAGAAAACAGCAGAAAGGAAAGGAGAAGGAGAAACAACAGCAGAAGAGGAAGAGGAGAAGGGAAACAACAGCAGAAGAGGAAGAGGAGAAGGAGAAAAACCAGAAGAGGAAGAGGAGAAGGAGAAACAACAGCAGAAGAGGAAGAGGAGAAGGAGAAACAACAGCAGAAGAGGAAGAGGAGAAGGAGAAACAACAGCAGAAGAGGAATAGGAGAAACAACAGCAGAAGAGGAAGAGGAGAAGGAGAAACAACAGCAGAAGAGGAAGAGGAGAAGGGGAAACAACAGCAGAAGAGGAAGAGGAAGAGGAGAAACAACAGCAGAAGAGGAAGAGGAGAAGGAGAAACAACCCAGAAGAGGAAGAGGAGAAGGAGAAACAACAGCAGAAAGGAAGAGGACAAGGAGAAACAACTCCAGAAGAGGAAGGAGAAGGAGAAACAACAGCAGAAGAGGAAGAGGAGAAGGAGAAACCAGCAGAAGAGGAAGAGGAGAAGGAGAAACAACAGCAGAAGAGGAAAGGAGGATAACAACAGCAGAAGAGGAAGAGGAGAAGGAGAAACAACAGCAGAAGAGGAAGAGGAGAAGGAGAAACAACAGCAGAAGAGGAAGGAAGGAGAAACAACAGCAGAAGAGGAAGAGGAGAAGGAGAAACAACTCCAGAAGAGGAAGAGGAGAAGGAGAAACAACAGCAGAAGAGGAAGAGGAAGAGGAGAAACAACAGCAGAAGAGGAAGAGGAGAAGGAGAAACAACAGAAGAGGAAGAGGAGAAGGGGAAACAACAGCAGAAGAGGAAGAGGAACAGCAGAAGAGGAAGAGGAGAAGGATAACAGCAGAAGAGGAAGAGGAGAAGGGGAAACAACAGAAGAGGAAGAGGAGAAGGGGAAACAGCAGAAGAGGAAGAGGAGAAGGGGAAACAACAGCAGAAGAGGAAGAGGAGAAACAACAGCAGAAGAGGCAGAGGAGAAGGAGAAACAACAGCAGAAGAGGAAGAGGAGAAACAACAGCAGAAGAGGAAGAGGAGAAGGAGAAACAACAGCAGAAGAGGAAGAGGAGAAGGAGAAACAACAGCAGAAGAGGAAAGGAGTAGGAGAAACCCAGAAGAGGAAGAGGAGAAGGAGAAACAACAGCAGAAGAGGAAGAGGAGAAGGGGAAACAACAGCAGAAGAGGAAGAGGAGAAGGAGAAACAACCAGAAGAGGAAGAGGAGAAACAACAGCAGAAGAGGAAGAGAGAATAACAGAAGAGGAAGAGGAGAAGGAGAAACACAACAGCAGAAGAGGAAGAGGAAGAGGAGAAACAACAGCAGAAGAGGAAGAGGAGAAGGAGAAACAACAGCAGAAGAGGAAGAGGAGGAAACAACAGCAGAAGAGGAAGAGGAGAAGGGGAAACAACAGCAGAAGAGGAAGAGGAGAAGGAGAAACAACAGCAGAAGAGGAAGAGGAGAAGGGGAAACAACAGCAGAAGAGGAAGAGGAGAAGGAGAAACAACAGCAGAAGAGGAAGAGGAGAAACAACAGCAGAAGAGGAAGAGGAGAAGGAGAAACAACAGCAGAAGAGGAAGAGGAGAAGGGGAAATACAGCAGAAGAGGAAGAGGAGAAGGGGAAACAACAGCAGAAGAGGAAGAGGAGAAACAACAGCAGAAGAGGAAGAGGAGAAGGAGAAACAACAGCAGAAGAGGAAGAGGAGAAGGAGAAACAACAGCAGAAGAGGAAGAGGAGAAACAACAGCAGAAGAGGAAGAGGAGAAGGGGAACAGCAGAAGAGGAAGAGGAGAAGGAGAAACAACTCAGAAGAGGAACAGAGAAGGAGAAACAACAGCAGAAGAGGAAGAGGAGAAACAACAGCAGAAGAGGAAGAGGAGAAGGGGAAACAACAGCAGAAGAGGAAGAGGAGAAGGAGAAACAACAGCAGAAGAGGAAGAGGAGAAGGAGAAACAACAGCAGAAGAGGAAGAGGAGAAGGGGAAACAACAGCAGAAGAGGAAGAGGAGAAGGAGAAACAACAGCAGAAGAGGAAGAGGAGAAACAACAGCAGAAGAGGAAGAGGAGAAACAACAGCAGAAGAGGAAGAGGAGAAACAACAGCAGAAGAGGAAGAGGAAGAGGAGAAACAACAGCAGAAGAGGAAGAGGAAGAGGCAACAGCAGAAGAGGAAGAGGAAGAGGAGAAACAACAGCAGAAGAGGAAGAGGAAGAGGAGAAACAACAGCAGAAGAGGAAGAGGAGAAGGAGAAACAACAGCAGAAGAGGAAGAGGAGAAGGAGAAAAACAGCAGAAGAGGAAGAGGAGAAGGAGAAACAACAGCAGAAGAGGAAGAGGAGAAGGAGAAACAACAGCAGAATAGGAAGAGGAGAAACCTGGAACAGCAGAAGGATAACTGTATTAGAAACCCCTGGAACAGCAGAAGGATAACTGTATTAGAAACCTCCTGGAACAGCAGAAGGATAACTGTATTAGAAACCCCCTGGAACAGCAGAAGGATAACTGTATTAGAAACCCCCTGGAACAGCAGAAGGATAACTGTATTAGAAACCCCTGGAACAGCAGAAGGATAACTGTATTAGAAACCTCCTGGAACAGCAGAAGGATAACTGTATTAGAAACCTCCTGGAACAGCAGAAGGATAACTGTTTTAGAAACCCCTGGAACAGCAGAAGGATAACTGTATTAGAAACCCCTGGAACAGCAGAAGGATAACTGTATTAGAAACCCCTGGAACAGCAGAAGGATAACTGTATTAGAAACCCCTGGAACAGCAGAAGGATAACTGTATTAGAAACCCCTGGAACAGCAGAAGGATAACTGTATTAGAAACCCCTGGAACAGCAGAAGGATAACTGTATTAGAAACCCCTGGAACAGCAGAAGGATAACTGTATTAGAAACCCCTGGAACAGCAGAAGGATAACTGTATTAGAAGGAAACCCCTGGAACAGCAGAAGGATAACTGTATTAGAAACCCCCTGGAACAGCAGAAGGATAACTGTATTAGAAACCCCTGGAACAGCAGAAGGATAACTGTATTAGAAACCCCTGGAACAGCAGAAGGATAACTGTATTAGAAACCCCTGGAACAGCAGAAGGATAACTGTATTAGAAACCCCTGGAACAGCAGAAGGATAACTGTATTAGAAACCCCTGGAACAGCAGAAGGATAACTGTATTAGAAACCCCTGGAACAGCAGAAGGATAACTGTATTAGAAACCTCCTGGAACAGCAGAAGGATAACTGTATTAGAAACCCCTGGAACAGCAGAAGGATAACTGTATTAGAAACCCCTGGAACAGCAGAAGGATAACTGTATTAGAAACCCCTGGAACAGCAGAAGGATAACTGTATTAGAAACCCCCTGGAACAGCAGAAGGATAACTGTATTAGAAACCCCTGGAACAGCAGAAGGATAACTGTATTAGAAACCCCCTGGAACAGCAGAAGGATAACTGTATTAGAAACCCCCTGGAACAGCAGAAGGATAACTGTATTAGAAACCCCTGGAACAGCAGAAGGATAACTGTATTAGAAACCCCTGGAACAGCAGAAGGATAACTGTATTAGAAACCCCTGGAACAGCAGAAGGATAACTGTATTAGAAACCCCTGGAACAGCAGAAGGATAACTGTATTAGAAACCCCCTGGAACAGCAGAAGAAGGATAACTGTATTAGAAACCCCTGGAACAGCAGAAGGATAACTGTATTAGAAACCCCTGGAACAGCAGAAGGATAACTGTATTAGAAACCCCTGGAACAGCAGAAGGATAACTGTATTAGAAACCCCTGGAACAGCAGAAGGATAACTGTATTAGAAACCCCTGGAAACAGAAGGATAACTGTATTCCTGGAACAGCAGAAGGATAACTGTATTAGAAACCCCTGGAACAGCAGAAGGATAACTGTATTAGAAACCCCTGGAACAGCAGAAGGATAACTGTATTAGAAACCCCTGGAACAGCAGAAGGATAACTGTATTAGAAACCCCTGGAACAGCAGAAGGATAACTGTATTAGAAACCCTGGAACAGCAGAAGGATAACTGTATTAGAAACCCCTGGAACAGCAGAAGGATAACTGTATTAGAAACCCCTGGAACAGCAGAAGGATAACTGTATTAGAAACCCCTGGAACAGCAGAAGGATAACTGTATTAGAAACCTCCTGGAACAGCAGAAGGATAACTGTATTAGAAACCCCTGGAACAGCAGAAGGATAACTGTATTAGAAACCCCTGGAACAGCAGAAGGATAACTGTATTAGAAACCTCCTGGAACAGCAGAAGGATAACTGTATTAGAAACCTCCTGGAACAGCAGAAGGATAACTGTATTAGAAACCTCCTGGAACAGCTGAAGGATAACTGTATTAGAAACCCCTGGAACAGCAGAAGGATAACTGTATTAGAAACCTCCTGGAACAGCAGAAGGATAACTGTATTAGAAACCCCTGGAACAGAAGAATGATAACTGTATTAGAAACCCCTGGAACAGCAGAAGGATAACTGTATTAGAAACCCCTGGAACAGCAGAAGGATAACTGTATTAGAAACCCCCTGGAACAGCAGAAGGATACCTGTATTAGAAACCTCCTGGAACAGCAGAAGGATAACTGTATTAGAAACCCCTGGAACAGCAGAAGGATAACTGTATTAGAAACCCCTGGAACAGAAACCCCCTGGAACAGCAGAAGGATAACTGTATTAGAAACCCCTGGAACAGCAGAAGGATAACTGTATTAGAAACCTCCTGGAACAGCAGAAGGATAACTGTATTAGAAACCTCCTGGAACAGCAGAAGGATAACTGTATTAGAAACCTCCTGGAACAGCAGAAGGATAACTGTATTAGAAACCTCCTGGAACAGCAGAAGGATAACTGTATTAGAAACCCCCTGGAACAGCAGAAGGATAACTGTATTAGAAACCCCTGGAACAGCAGAAGGATAACTGTATTAGAAACCCCTGGAACAGCAGAATGATAACTGTATTAGAAACCCCTGGAACAGCAGAAGGATAACTGTATTAGAAACCCCTGGAACAGCAGAAGGATAACTGTATTAGAAACCCCCTGGAACAGCAGAAGGATAACTGTATTAGAAACCCCTGGAACAGCAGAAGGATAACTGTATTAGAAACCTCCTGGAACAGCAGAAGGATAACTGTATTAGAAACCTCCTGGAACAGCAGAAGGATAACTGTATTAGAAACCCCTGGAACAGCAGAAGGATAACTGTATTAGAAACCCCCTGGAACAGCAGAAGGATAACTGTATTAGAAACCTCCTGGAACAGCAGAAGGATAACTGTATTAGAAACCTCCTGGAACAGCAGAAGGATAACTGTATTAGAAACCCCCTGGAACAGCAGAAGGATAACTGTATTAGAAACCTCCTGGAACAGCAGAAGGATAACTGTATTAGAAACCTCCTGGAACAGCAGAAGGATAACTGTATTAGAAACCTCCTGGAACAGCAGAAGGATAACTGTATTAGAAACCTCCCTGGAACAGCAGAAGGATAACTGTATTAGAAACCTCCTGGAACAGCAGAAGGATAACTGTATTAGAAACCCCTGGAACAGCAGAAGGATAACTGTATTAGAAACCCCTGGAACAGCAGAAGGATAACTGTATTAGAAACCCCTGGAACAGCAGAAGGATAACTGTATTAGAAACCCCCTGGAACAGCAGAAGGATAACTGTATTAGAAACCTCCTGGAAAAGCAGAAGGATAACTGTATTAGAAACCTCCTGGAACAGCAGAAGGATAACTGTATTAAAAACCTCCTGCAACAGCAGAAGGATAACTGTATTAGAAACCTCCTGGAACAGCAGAAGGATAACTGTATTAAAAACCTCCTGGAACAGCAGAAGGATAACTGTATTAGAAACCTCCTGGAACAGCAGAAGGATAACTGTATTAGAAACCTCCTGGAACAGCAGAAGGATAACTGTATTAGAAACCTCCTGGAACAGCTCTCCCGGTTACAGTTCATGATGGCTGAACACAAATGTACGTTTTCAAGTTTAATTACGGCCCACTGTAAAACAGAAGTTTAGTGAGGATGAATCACACAGTAACTATGTTGTTATCCTTCCCTTTCTTTAGGCTCAGGGCCTGATTTATCTTCATCACGGCAGCGTTTATTTTAAGGGAGCAATAAGCCTTAATGTTGTAGTAGAGAGGTATAACTCACAGATGGTTGGAGGACTTCTGGAGGAATACTCATGTGTAGCCCTGGCTGGCAGCAGACTAGACATACAGGACTGTTGTCCAGTAGCTGGCAGCAGACTAGACATACAGGACTGTTGTCCAGTAGCTGGCAGCAGACTAGACATACAGGACTGTTGACCAGTAGCTGGCAGCAGACTAGACATACAGGACTGTTGTCCAGTAGCTGGCAGCAGACTAGACATACAGGACTGTTGACCAGTAGCTGGCAGCAGACTAGACATACAGGACTGTTGTCCAGTAGCTGGCAGCAGACTAGACATACAGGACTGTTGTCCAGTAGCTGGCAGCAGACTAGACATACAGGACTGTTGACCAGTAGCTGGCAGCAGACTAGACATACAGGACTGTTGTCCAGTAGCTGGCAGCAGACTAGACATACAGGACTGTTGACCAGTAGCTGGCAGCAGACTAGACATACAGGACTGTTGTCCAGTAGCTGGCAGCAGACTAGACATACAGGACTGTTGACCAGTAGCTGGCAGCAGACTAGACATACAGGACTGTTGTCCAGTAGCTGGCAGCAGACTAGACATACAGGACTGTTGACCAGTAGCTGGCAGCAGACTAGACATACAGGACTGTTGTCCAGTAGCTGGCAGCAGACTAGACATACAGGACTGTTGTCCAGTAGCTGGCAGCAGACTAGACATACAGGACTGTTGACCAGTAGCTGGCAGCAGACTAGACATACAGGACTGTTGTCCAGTAGCTGGCAGCAGACTAGACATACAGGACTGTTGACCAGTAGCTGGCAGCAGACTAGACATACAGGACTGTTGTCCAGTAGCTGGCAGCAGACTAGACATACAGGACTGTTGACCAGTAGCTGGCAGCAGACTAGACATACAGGACTGTTGTCCAGTAGCTGGTAGCAGACTAGACATACTCTGTCACTCTGTGACGACCCTCCCACTCTGTTACAATGTGACGACCCTCCCACTCTGTCACACTGTGACGACCCTCCCACTCTGTGACGACCCTCCCACTCTGTGACGACCCTCCCACTCTGTGACGACCCTCCCGCTCTGTGACGACCCTCCCGCTCTGTGACGACCCTCCCGCTCTGTGACGACCCTCCCGCTCTGTGACGACCCTCCCGCTCTGTGACGACCCTCCCGCTCTGTGACGACCCTCCCGCTCTGTGACCACCCTCCCGCTCTGTGACCACCCTCCCACTCTGTGACCACCCTCCCACTCTGTGACGACCCTCCCATTCTGTGACGTCCCTACTCATGTACACTACTGACTACACACACCATTGTTACTTGCATATACATTTTACATTTAAGTCATTTAGCAGACGCTCTTATCCAGAGCGACTTACATAGGTTACTTTGTTTCATAGATATATTTTTTTACTGTTCTGTTTGTTACCCCCCGTTGTCCGTCACACATGGACTGCCTTGTGTGGATGGACTGAAGGACAGACAGACAAGAGATTTCCTTGAAACATACTGTAGTAAGGGCTCCATAGGATAGCAGTGTACCACTTCTGTAAGAGACATGTCTATCTACTGATAGGACACACAATTAACACTTTGCATCATAGTGCTTATTCCTTGTGTGTCCTATGTGCTCGGATGTGGTTAATATTGAATGTGTGGTATTTCATGTCAAATTAAAACCTTTGCTACTTTTAATGATATGCACACAATGTGTGCATATGATATTTATGGAGCTTAGCGTTAATCTCGGCAGGGAGCCTAGTGGTTGGAGCGTTGGGCCAGCAACCGAAAGACTGCTGGATTAAATCCCTGAGAAAACAAGGTAAAAATCTGGTGTTCTTCCCCTGAGCAAGGCAGTTAACCCACTGTTCCCCGGTAGGCCGGTCATAGTAAATATAATTTTTATCTTAACTGACTTGCCTAGTTAATCGAATAAAATAAAAAAATGTCATTACCATCTGAAATCTAAGAAGAAAAACAAATCTTATGAAAAACAAACAACCATTTTTATAAACAGTTAAATGGTTAAATGTCGCACACATCTGCTCTTCCTGAGTATCTACAAATTCCAATGCATTTCTACTAACCATCTGTACTTTGGTTGACTTCGCTCACCGGTTTCACGGTGATGTTTGGCGAACCGGTGTGGATGAGGAGACAGAGAGAAAGACAGCAATTCAGTCTTTGTAAAACGTGAATCCTACGGGTGTTCTGGTGTAACATAAGGTTGTTAATGTTGCCATTGTGTTTACTTGATTTAAACCATTTAATTATGGAGTGGTTCTGTTTATTGGCAGTGACAGACTGTTTTCCTACCCAATGTCAACCTGTTCCCTTTGTACACTCTGCATGGAACGCAGAATTTTATTTTGATTTAACTAGGCAAGTCAGTTTAATAACTCTTGATATTCCCCATCCCTGATCCGGGAGCGTAATCATCGCCTGACAATAATTAGCATAACGCAACGGACATAAATATCCCTAGAAAATATTCCTATTCATGAAAATCACAAATGAAATATATTGAGACACAGCTTAGCCTTTTGTTAATCACCTTGTCATCTCAGATTTTCAAAATATGCTTTACAGCCAAAGCTAGACAAGCAAGTTTTTCGATAGCCTAGCATAGCATTATGCCTTGCTAGCAGCAGGCAACCTTGTCACAAATCAGAAAAATCAATCAAATTAAATCGTTTACCTTTGATGAGCTTCGGATGTTTTCACTCACGAGACTCCCAGGTAGATACATTTCATTTTTTCCCAAAATATTATTTTTGTAGGCGAAATAGCTCCATTTGTTCTTCATGTTTGGCTGAGAAATCCATTGGGACAATTTGTTTTTCATTAGGACCGATTGGAGTAATGGCTACCTCTGTATTTTATGCGAGAATCTCTCTCGGAGCCACCATGTGACCACTTACGCAATGTGGCCGCCTACGGCTATTCTTCAACATAAATGCGTAAAACTACGTCACAATGCTGTAGACACCTTGGGGAATACGTAGAAAGTGTAAGCTGGTTCATAGCATACTCATTGGAACGCAGCGCTTTCAAAACCTGGGGCACTTCCGGATTGGATTTTTCTCAGGCTTTCGCCTGCAACATCAGTTCTGTTATACTCACAGACCATATCTTTACAGTTTTGGAAACTTTAGAATGTTTTCTTTCCAAAGCTGTCAATTGTATGCATATTCTAGCATCTTATCCTGACGAAATATCCCGTTTAAAACGGGAACGTTTTTTTTTTTTTTCAAAAATGAGAATACTGCCCCCAAGTACCAAGAGGTTAAGAACAAATTCTTATTTACAATGATGGCCTATGAAGAGTGGGTTAACTGCCTTGTTCAGGGGCAGATCAACAGATGTTTGCCTTGTCATGCTCAGTGATTTGATCAAGCAACCTTTCAGTTACTGGCTCAACACTATAATACATTATATCTAGAACCGAAAAGGTTTTGGGGGTTGTCACCAGTAAGAGAAACCTTTGAAGAACCCTTTTTCTGGCTCCAGGTAGAACCCTTTTGGTTCCATGTAGAACCATTCTGGAACACAAAATGGTTTTACCTGGAACCAAAAAAGGGTTCTTCAAAGAGGACAGCTAAAGAAACCTTAAGGAAACTTTTTTTCTAAGAGTTTAGTGCACTACATTCATTCTATTCAAACAGCATATGTTACCATTTGGGACACAAATCATGTCTCAGAGCACAGAAAGACAATTCTAGCACATTAAATATTTAATGTGTTTGAAACTGAGTCAGTGTCGGTGCAGGTTTGTAGTCAACGTACTAATTTTAGCAACGGCAGAACTTGTGGCAACACAAGTTCACTTTCATTTGTGAAGAAACGGAGATGCAATATGTAGAAATGCCAAGAGGACTTATATTGAGACTAACTGTCAGACCTGCTAGGATTCGGATAGCTTCTCATTGAAGTCTGATTCCTTTAAAGTTATAATTAATCGTTTTTGTGTTGGAAAACACAAGAGGAGCACCAGTGGAATTTCATTTGACAACTAACTTTATATCAAAACGCTCACAGTTAAAGGAAGCAAGTTGTTGAGAAAAAAGCTACATTTGAAAAGCTGAATAAATGTTGATAGTTTGAACAGCTTGGATGTACCTAATTTCATCTGGTCAATTTGGAGATTTGGGGTTGAAATGAATTAGTGGCACCCTGGCTGTGTGATTGGCTTTCCACACAGCCTCATTGATATGTTATGTTGAAGCTAGCCTCGCCTGTCTGGCATCACTGCAATTTCAATAAAGCATTGAGGAGGCCCCCATAGCTGATCGATCTCGATCTCTCTCGTTTGAGTGAAGGAGTGCGTGTGTTGTGGTGAGTTAGATATTCACAACTTTCTTTCGGTTTGCTATTTCTTGGTGCCATTTTTTGTTTTTCTTCTGTGCATGATTAAGGTTATTATTTTTGTTGTGGTAGAATAAAGTATTTTGTTTTTCGTATCGAAATTACCCTGATTTTGGCGGGGATGGCAGCCCGAATGGGGATGCCGTCCCTGTCACAGCTTTAGGTGTGTTACTGAAGTTACTGTCACGGTGGAGGAGTTTCTGGTCGCCGTAGGAGAGAAGGTGGGCTATGAGAATGTTGCTTATGCATCCCGGATGAATAAAGCGGTGGTGGTATTTCTTAAAGAAGAGTGTCTGGTAGATCGTATGGTTGAGCATGGTGGTATTTCTTAAAGAAGAGTGTCTTGTAGATCGTATGGTTGAGCATGGTGGTATTTCTTAAAGAAGAGTGTCTTGTAGATCGTATGGTTGAGCATGGTGTACTTCTTAAAGAAGAGTGTCTTGTAGATCGTATGGTTGAGCATGGTGGTATTTCTTAAAGAAGAGTGTCTTGTTGATCGTATGGTTGAGCATGGTGTACTTCTTAAAGAAGAGTGTCTTGTAGATCGTATGGTTGAGCATGGTGGTATTTCTTAAAGAAGAGTGTCTTGTTGATCGTATGGTTGAGCATGGTGGTATTTCTTAAAGAAGAGTGTCTTGTAGATCGTATGGTTGAGCATGGTGGTATTTCTTAAAGAAGAGTGTCTTGTTGATCGTATGGTTGAGCATGGTGTATTTCTTAAAGAAGAGTGTCTTGTAGATCGTATGGTTGAGCATGGTGTACTTAAAGAAGAGAGTCTTGTAGATTGTATGGTTGAGCATGGTGGTATTTCTTAAAGAAGAGTGTCTTGTAGATTGTATGGTTGAGCATGGTGGTATTTCTTAAAGAAGAGTGTCTTGTAGATTGTATGGTTGAGCATGGTGTATTTCTTAAAGAAGAGTGTCTTGTAGATCGTATGGTTGAGCATGGTGTACCTCTTAAAGAAGAGTGTCTTTAGATTGTATGGTTGAGCATGGTGTATTTCTTAAAGAAGAGTGTCTTGTTGATCGTATGGTTGAGCATGGTGTACCTCTTAAAGAAGAGTGTCTTGTAGATTGTATGGTTGAGCATGGTGTATTTCTTAAAGAAGAGTGTCTTGTAGATCGTATGGTTGAGCATGGTGTACCTCTTAAAGAAGAGTGTCTTGTAGATTGTATGGTTGAGCATGGTGGTATTTCTTAAAGAAGAGTGTCTTGTAGATTGTATGGTTGAGCATGGTGTATTTCTTAAAGAAGAGTGTCTTGTAGATTGTATGGTTGAGCATGGTGTATTTCTTAAAGAAGAGTGTCTTGTTGATCGTATGGTTGAGCATGGTGTACCTCTTAAAGAAGAGTGTCTTGTAGATCGTATGGTTGAGCATGGTGTATTTCTTAAAGAAGAGTGTCTTGTAGATTGTATGGTTGAGCATGGTGTACCTCTTAAGAGCGTCTTGTTGATCGGATGGTTGAGCATGGTGTACCTCTTAAAGAAAGCGTCTTGTTGATTGTATGGTTGAGCATGGTGTATTTCTTAAAGAAGAGTGTCTTGTAGATCGTATGGTTGAGCATGGTGGTATTTCTTAAAGAAGAGTGTCTTGTTGATCGTATGGTTGAGCATGGTGTACTTCTTAAAGAAGAGTGTCTTGTAGATCGTATGGTTGAGCATGGTGGTATTTCTTAAAGAAGAGTGTCTTGTTGATCGTATGGTTGAGCATGGTGTACTTCTTAAAGAAGAGTGTCTGGTTGATCGTATGGTTGAGCATGGTGTACTTCTTAAAGAAGAGTGTCTAGTTGATCGTATGGTTGAGCATGGTGTACTTCTTAAAGAAGAGTGTCTTGTAGATTGTATGGTTGAGCATGGTGGTATTTCTTAAAGAAGAGTGTCTTGTAGATTGTATGGTTGAGCATGGTGGTACTTCTTAAAGAAGAGTGTCTTGTTGATCGTATGGTTGAGCATGGTGTATTTCTTAAAGAAGAGTGTCTTGTAGATCGTATGGTTGAGCATGGTGTACCTCTTAAAGAAGAGTGTCTTGTTGATCGTATGGTTGAGCATGGTGGTATTTCTTAAAGAAGAGTGTCTTGTTGATCGTATGGTTGAGCATGGTGTATTTCTTAAAGAAGAGTGTCTTGTTGATCGTATGGTTGAGCATGGTGGTATTTCTTAAAGAAGAGTGTCTTGTTGATCGTATGGTTGAGCATGGTGTACTTCTTAAAGAAGAGTGTCTTGTTGATCGTATGGTTGAGCATGGTGTACTTCTTAAAGAAGAGTGTCTGGTTGATCGTATGGTTGAGCATGGTGTACCTCTTAAAGAAGAGTGTCTTGTAGATTGTATGGTTGAGCATGGTGTACCTCTTAAAGAAGAGTGT
Organism: Oncorhynchus keta; assembly: GCF_023373465.1. Classification (NCBI taxonomy): domain Eukaryota; kingdom Metazoa; phylum Chordata; class Actinopteri; order Salmoniformes; family Salmonidae; genus Oncorhynchus; species Oncorhynchus keta. The sequence continues at coordinate 7,120,407 of NC_068424.1, forward strand.
CTTGTTGATCGTATGGTTGAGCATGGTGGTATTTCTTAAAGAAGAGTGTCTTGTTGATCGTATGGTTGAGCATGGTGGTATTTCTTAAAGAAGAGTGTCTTGTTGATCGTATGGTTGAGCATGGTGTACCTCTTAAAGGAATGTTTCTTCAAGTTATGCCGCTTTTTTTCTCCGTCAACAAGGGAAACGATTTCAAATGTACCACCGTTTATTCCAAATGAGCTATTGGAGCGCGAGTTATTGCGCTTTGGGAAGTTCGCCAGTTCAATTAAGGTTGACCCATTGGGTTGCAAACACCCGGCGTTGAAACATGTAATGTCATTTCGGCGACAGGTGTTTATGTTTTTGACTCACCGGAGCAGACTATAGAGTTATCGTTTAAAATCAAGTATGACAATAGAATGTATATGGCTTATGCTAGTACGGGTAGTCAACGGTGTTTTGCGTGTTGGGGTGTTGGACATAAGCGACATGCTTGCTTAAAAAGGGAGAAGGCAGAGGGAGGGGCACAGGTGGTCATCGTAACGCCTGGGCCCTCTAATGTAGGGAGAGGTGAGCTGACAGCGGTAGAGCAGCCACAAGCACCTGTTGCTGAGGAACAAGTTATCCTTGTTGAGGGCACGGAGTTGCAACTTGTACCAGAGGAAATGTTATGCAGCAGAAAAGTATTGTTGTAAAAGGTAAGGATGTATCTGAAGAGCCAGTTCATCAGACTGGTGAGGAGGTTCCTAGTACGAGTTCTGGGGTAAAGGAGGGAGTTCATGTGGAGCTAGGCTCCCAGGTAGTGAAGGAGATGCCCACTACGAAGAGTGCTGGGGTTCATGTGGAGCTAGGCTCCCAGGTAGTGGAGGAGATGCCCACTATGAGTAATGAGGTACAGGAGGGTTTTCATGTGGAGCTAGGCTCCCAGGTAGTGGAGGAGATGCCCACTACGAGTGCTGGGGTTCATGTGGAGCTAGGCTCCCAGTTAGTGGAGGAGATGCCCACTATGAGTACTGATGTTCAGGTGGAGCTAGGCTCCCAGGTAGTGGAGGAGATGCCTGGTACGAGTAATGAGGTGCAAGTGGGGAGTGCTGAAAGGGGTGTGGTAGAGGGGAGTCAGTTGTCTGTGGTCTCAGCTGAGGATCAGGAGAATGATATGGATATCTCTTTAGATATGACAGCTGCTGGTGAGGACTCAGTTTATGATCTAGAGGAGGTAAATTCGTTTCTGGATCAGACTTTTAGGAAGTCTGTCAAATTGGCAGATTATTTTGATGTTGATAAGTTTGTGAGGTCAGCTGTGATGTTACAGAAGACGGTGGGGTTAGACCAATTGAGTGAGAAGAAGCGGTTTCGCTTGAGGAAATGTATTACTGCTGTTGCAGCAGCAAAAGTTGGTGGGAAACGTAGTCAGGTTAAGAGAAGAAAAAAATAATGTTGATGATCATACTTCATAGGGTGTCTTTTTTTCTCATTGGTTTCTCTGTGGTTTCTTCTGCTTTTCTTTAAATAATAGGTAATAGAATTTATTCTCGGAGCGCGCTCCCACTCAAACACATGCAGCAGTTTATATACAGATCATGACGTCATTTCACTGCTTTAACAGAATCCCCTCCTCTCGACCGGGACAAAGTAAGGTGAAAAGTTCATTCTAACTTACTACCACACTCCCAGATAACTTTTGACTCCTCAACATTATCAATCACCACTGAACTGACAGTTTTATTAGGTAGAAAACCTAGGAATGCACTCACTGCCTTATCTAAAAACCCCAGAGCTAAGTTTCAGTTGGGTCAACCATAGGCTAACGACCTTATGTGTTTACTCAGTCCCCAACCCATTTGTTTCTGCCTAGTTGGAATGGTGTTCATTAACTTTTTATTACTCCTTGTCCGTGTCTCACAATCCCTTCTTATGAACTCATATTGTTAATTAGATATAACTTATAACAGAGTATAAGTTTACTTACAGTTCCATTTAAAATGATTTGTTCAGTCATATTAATCATAATTTCCTAACAGGATGTACTAAGGGTAGGTTCTCTCAATATGAATGGGGGAAGGGACAGGAATAAGAGGGCTTGGGTATTAGAAGTAATAAAACAGAAAAGGCTTAATGTAGTGTTCCTACAGGAGACACATAGTGATGAGGAAAATCAGGTTGACTGGGGTAGGTGGTGGGAGGGGCAGCATACACTCAGTCATGGTACTAATTTCAGTGCTGGGGTGGCAATCTTGTTTTCCTCAGGCGTAGGGGTGACTGTGGTATTTACATCAGAGATTGTCAAGGGTCGGGTTTTATTGGTCAAGGTGGATGTTATGGGTTTTTATTTATTTTTTTTGTTATGTTTATGGTCCTAATGAGGGTACAGAGCGTATTGCTGTATTTGATCAAATAAAGGAAACCTCAAGACAGTGTGACCAAGAGGGGTGTATGGTTTTAGGGGGTGACTGGAACTGTACAGTGGATTTTATTGTTGATCACACTGCTGAAGAACCTCACCTGCGGTCAGCTACTTGCCTGTCTGGCCAATTAACTGAGTTTGAGCTTTCTGATGTGTGGATAGTAAGGAATGCAAGAGTTAGCAGTACACATGGCTAAAAATGAATGAAGGTCGTGTCAGTGCAGCAAGGTTAGACAGGTTACATGTATCTGAGCAATACTGTAGTAGGGTTGGAAGGTTAGACAGGTTGTATGTATCTAAGCAATACTGTAGTAGGGTTGGAAGGTTAGACAGGTTTTATGTATCTGATCAATACTGTAGTAGGGTTGGAAGGTTAGACAGGTGGTATGTATCTGATCACTACTGTAGTAGGGTTGGAAAGTTAGACAGGTGGTATGTATCTGAGCACTACTGTAGTAGGGTGGGAAAGTTAGACAGGTGGTATGTATCTGATCACTACTGTAGTAGGGTTGGAAGGTTAGACAGGTGGTATGTATCTGATCACTACTGTAGTAGGGTTGGAAAGTTAGACAGGTTGTATATATCTGATCACTACTGTAGTAGGTTTGGAAGGTTAGACAGGTTGTATGTATCTGATCACTACTGTAGTAGGGTTGGAAGGTTAGACAGGTTGTATGTATCTGATGACTACTGTAGTAGGGTTGGAAAGTTAGACAGGTTGTATATATCTGATCACTACTGTAGTAGGGTTGGAAGGTTAGACAGGTTGTATGTATCTGATCACTACTGTAGTAGGGTTGGAAGGTTAGACAGGTGGTATGTATCTGATCAATACTGTAGTAGGGTTGGAAGGTTAGACAGGTTGTATGTATCTGATCACTACTGTAGTAGGGTTGGAAGGTTAGACAGGTGGTATGTATCTGATCAATACTGTAGTAGGGTTGGAAAGTGTGCCATTACTCCTGTGGGATTCTCTGATCATCAGATCGTTACTGTTGATATTCACTTGTCCTGTCCACAGAGGCCATCACCTTACTGGTATTTTAATGTTAAATTGTTACATGATGTCATGTTTTGTGAAAGGTTTTTGTTGTTTTGGGACAAATGGAGGGTTAAAAAAGGGAATTTTGAGTCCTTGAGACAATGGTGGGAGGTTGGGAAGGCCCAAATACGAGTGTTTTGTCAACAGTATACTGCTCTGTCTCAAATTGAAGTTAAAGAGACTATCAAGGCCCTTGAACAGGACATCAAATCTATTGAATTGAAGCTGCTCACTCAGAACGACCCTGGACTAGTCATGAACTTACAGGACAAGAGACATGAACTGAGGTCGTTTCTGCATGAAAGAGTGAAGGGTGCCTTGATGAGGTCTCGCTTTGTTTCCCTCAAGGATATGGATGCTTTTTTTTATTACCTAGGACAGTTGACATTTCAACGTAAACAGGTCTGCCTTCGTCTCCCTGATGGGAAGGTGACCACGAATGACATTGAAATGCATCAACATGCCGTGGATTTCTACTCGTCCCTCTATAAGGCGGAGGATTGTGACTCTCTGTGTACTGAACAGTTGTTACACGGTCTTCCTCAATTGGGACCTGAGCAGAGAGTCGCATTGGACATTACACTGCAAGAGCTGTCCACGGCAGTTATGCAGCTCTCAACAGGCCGAGCCCCTGGCATCGATGGTTTACCATCTGAGTTTTATAAGCACTTTTGGGGGTCTGTTGGGAAGGATTTTTATGAAGTGGTGTGTGAATCTTTTCATGAGGGTTCTCTTCCTGTACACTTTAAAGTGTGCACCGCACTGTTGCCAAAAAAGGGGGATTTGGCTCTCATAAAAAATTGGAGACCTGTTGCTTTGCTGTGTGCAGAATATAAAATTGTTTCTAAATGTCTCTCAAACAGGTTGAAAGAGTATCTGGGATTGTTGATCCACAAGGACCAGTCCTACTGTGTACCTGATTGTTGACAACTTGTTTCTGATGAGAGATGTTTTAGACATTTGTAAACTGTCTGATGTAAATGTGGTTTTACTTTCGTTGGATCAGGAGAAGCCTTTGATCGTGTGGACCACCAGTACTTGTTTAAAACAATGAAAGCCTTTGGGTTTGGGGATGTTTTTCTGTCTTGGAATAGTTTACTGTATGCTGGGGCCTCATGTATGGTGAAGGTGGGTGGTGGTTTGAGTTGCCCAATCCACTGTCCAAAGGGGCATCAGGCAGGGATGCCCCATTTCAGGGCAGTTTTATAGTCTGGCGATTGAACCAATGCTTTGTTTTTTAAAAGTGAAGCTTAGCATCCTCACCCCCTGTAATAAAACTGTCACGTCATCTGCATACGCAGACAGGGCTATCGTGGGACCCTTCATTACACCTGGCACAGAGAAACCAGCAAGGTTCTCTCAAACGCTTTAAAGGTGTATGAGGGGGCCTCCTCAGCTCGAGTCAATTGGGGAAAGAGTGAAGCGCTGTGGGCAGGTCGGCTTCAAATGGGGTCCGCTCCACGGTTACCAGGGGGGCTTCAGATGGGGTCTACTCCATGGTTACCAGGGGGGCTTCAGACGGGGTCCGCTCCACGGTTACCAGGGGAGCTTCAGATGAGGTACGCTCCACGGTTACCAGGGGGGCTTCAAACGGGGTCCGATCCACGGTTACCAGGGGAGCTTCAGATGGGGTCAGCTCCACTGTTACCAGGGGGGCTTCAAACGGGGTCCGCTCCACGGTTACCAGGGGGGCTTCAGATGGGCTCCGATCCACGGTTACCAGGGGGGCTTCAGACAGGGTCCGCTCCACGGTTACCAGGGGGGCTTCAAATGGGGTCCGCTCCATGGTTACCAGGGGGGCTTCAGACGGGGTCCGCTCCACGGTTACCAGGGGGGCTTCAGATGGGGTCCGCTCCACGGTTACCAGGAGCGCTTCAGACGGGGTCCGCTCCACGGTTACCAGGAGCGCTTCAGATGGGCTCCGCTCCACGGTTACCAGGGGGGCTTCAGATGGGGACCACTCCACGGCTACCAGGGGGGCTTCAGATGGGGACCACTCCACGGTTACCAGGGGGGCTTCAGATGGGGACCACTCCACGGCTACCAGGGGGCTTCAGATGGGGACCACTCCACGGTTACCAGGGGGGCTTCAGATGGGCTCCGCTCCACGGCTACCAGGGGGGCTTCAACGGGGCAGAGATGGGGTGAAGACTTTGGGGGTTTTTCTAGGCTGCCTCTACCCTGTGGCACAGACTAATGATTTTGCAGCCACCAAAGGGTCTGATACAAGAGCTTCAGAGGACCCTTGTCAAATTCTTCTGCTCTGGACAACACTGGATTAAAGCTGCAGCCCTATACCTGCCACTGCACGAGGGTGGACAAGGCCTGGTGGACATGTCCTCTAGGATCATTGCTTTCCGGCTCCAAGCAGCCAGGAGATTGTTGTACAGAGACTGTTCTAGCTGGATCAAAACAGCCTACATATTGATGAGGAGAGCGGGCTGTTTGGGCTTAGACAAGCACCTTTTCCTCTTAAAGCTGGATGGGGGTGATTTGGCTTTTTGAAGAGCCTCTTTTTCACAACACTGCCATCCAGTCCCATGTTCTGGGTTCAGCTAGCCTACGTTCATGCCTGTTAGGCGTTTTAAAAAATATATATGAACCTGCAAGTAAAAGCATTTCATTGGACAGAGCATCCTTTAAATATAGTACTCTGTCCAATGAAATGCTTTTACTTATATACAGTACATGTACGTCTGATGAAACTTGAAACTCTCTCTCTCTATGTCTCTTCTCCCTCTCTCTGTGCATCTCTCTAACTCACAAACTGTCCTTGTTGACCGATCACAGACTTTCCTCTGTCTCTAATAATTTGACAAGCGAGAATGTCTGGGTATCAAAAACAGCGGACCAAAGTGCAGCGTGGTGAGCGTACATACTTCTTTATTATAAGATGTCGCCAACAAAACAACAAACATCCAAACGAAACCGTGACGCCAACGTAGTGCTCACAGGACAACTACCCACAAATACAGGTGGGGGAAAAAGGATACCTAAGTATGGTTCTCAATCAGAGACAACGATAGACAGCTGCCTCTGATTGAGAACCACATCCGGCCAAACACACAGAAATACAAAATCATAGAAAAAGAGACATAGAATGCCCACCCAAATCACACCCTGACCAAACCAAAATAGAGACTTATAAAAGCTCTCTACGGTCAGGGCGTGACACAGATACCTTTGGTCTTTGGTAAAGGCAGATTATAGCACAGATTAATAACTTTTCATGTTCCAAAATTGTACACTCTCCTCAAACAATAGCATGGTATTATTTCACTGTAATAGCTACTGTAAATTGGACAGTGCAGTTAGATTAACAAGAATTTAAGCTTTCGGCCCATATCAGATATGTCTGTGTCCTGGGAAATGTTCTTGTTACTTACAAACTCATGCTAATCGCATTAGCCTGCATTAGCTCAACTGCAGGGGACCCACCGATCCTAAAGAAGTTTTAAAAAGCATAGGCTGTATGACACCAGGTTCCACACCCGTCCGTTAGAGGCTGTGTGACACCAGGTTCCACACCTGTCCGTTAGAGGCTGTATGGCACCAGGTTCCACACCTGTCCGTTAGAGGCTGTATGGCACCAGGTTCCACACCCGTCCGTTAGAGGCTGTGTGACACCAGGTTCCACACCTGTCCGTTAGAGGCTGTGTGACACCAGGTTCCACACCCGTCCGTTAGAGGCTGTGTGACACCAGGTTCCACACCCGTCCGTTAGAGGCTGTGTGACACCAGGTTCCACACCCGTCCGTTAGAGGCTGTGTGACACCAGGTTCCACACCCGTCCGTTAGAGGCTGTGTGACACCAGGTTCCACACCCGTCCGTTAGAGGCTGTGTGACACCAGGTTCCACACCCGTCCGTTAGAGACTGTGTGACACCAGGTTCCACACCCGTCCGTTAGAGGCTGTGTGACACCAGGTTCCACACCCGTCCGTCCGTTAGAGACTGTATGAGGGCTGGTTGTATGGTTCCACACCCGTCCGTCCGTTAGAGACTGTATGAGGGCTGGGTGTATACCCGTCCCTTAGAGACTGTATGAGGGCTGGGTGTATACCCGTCCCTTAGAGACTGTATGAGGGCTGGTTGTATACCTGTCCGTTAGAGACTGTATGAGGGCTGGGTGTATACCCGTCCCTTAGAGACTGTATGAGGGCTGGGTGTATACCCGTCCCTTAGAGACTGTATGAGGGCTGGGTGTATACCCGTCCCTTAGAGACTGTATGAGGGCTGGTTGTATACCCGTCCCTTAGAGACTGTATGAGGGCTGGTTGTATACCCGTCCGTTAGAGACTGTATGAGGGCTGGCTGTATACCCGTCCCTTAGAGACTGTATGAGGGCTGGTTGTATACCCGTCCCTTAGAGACTGTATGAGGGCTGGTTGTATACCCGTCCCTTAGAGACTGTATGAGGGCTGTACCTGCATATGGATGGAACCGTACATCCTTGGAATCATATTTTATTCTCCAATAACTATTATATTGTTTTGTTGTTATTTCCAATAGAAGGCTGTGTTTTGGCTCTTATGCTACTGTGAAACATAATAATCCCATTTCAGAGGAGACGTTAAGTGCTTTAGATAATGTGCCTGTGCAGCTGTATCACCTCCACCAACACATTGTTTGCAGAAGAAATGGCAGGCAGGCAGGCAGGCAGGCAGGCAGGCAGGCAGGCAGGCAGGCAGGCAGGCAGGCAGGCAGGCAGGCAGGCAGGCAGGCAGGCAGGCAGGCAGGCAGGCAGGCAGGCAGACAGACAGACAGACAGACAGACAGACAGACAGACAGACAGACAGACAGACAGACAGACAGAAAGACTGTTCATTGACAGAATGACAGACAGACAGAATGGATATGGCAGGAGATGACAGAAATGACAGACATGTTTTACACCATTTTGACATGGATAGTTCAAAGCAATGTTTTTCACTGTTAATCATGACATAGGTAATGTTTTAAGCCTCTAATGGTGAATGGATAGTTATGGCATGGAGATCTAATCATGACATGGATAGTTCAATCGACAGACATGTTTTTAACACTATCTAATCATGACATGGATAGTTCACCCATGTTTTTCCATCCTTCATGACATGGATAGTTTGAAGACATGTTTTAACACTATCTAATCATGACATGGATAGTTCATCGACAGCATGTTTTATCCATTTTCAGAAATGTTGGTCAGTTATCTGTTGTTGTTTAAAAGCACTTGTGAATGCAATTGGTATATTTTTTTACACTATCTAATCATGACATGGATAGTTCAATCGACAGACATGTTTTTAACACTATCTAATCATGACATGGATAGTTCAATCGACAGACATGTTTTTAACACTATCTAATCATGACATGGATAGTTCAATCGACAGACATGTTTTTACACTATCTAATCATGACATGGATAGTTCAATCGACAGACATGTTTTTTACACTATCTAATCATGACATGGATAGTTCAATCGACAGACATGTTTTTTACACTATCTAATCATGACATGGATAGTTCAATCGACAGACATGTTTTTAACACTATCTAATCATGACATGGATAGTTCAATCGACAGACATGTTTTTAACACTATCTAATCATGACATGGATAGTTCAATCGACAGACATGTTTTTGTTGGTAATCTGTCAATTGATGGTTTCATTTCAGAGAGACAAACAATCATCTTTTTTTTGCAAAAGGCTATAGGCAATATCCACCACCCTCTCAGAGAAATAAGTAGTACTGCTAGGTTTTACAGTCAAATGTAACAAATAACTACATTTTCATTTACCTTTATTTAACTAGGCAAGTCAGTTAAGAACAAATTCTTATTTTCAATGACAGCCTAAGAACAGTGGGTTAACTGCCTGTTCAGGGGCAGAACGACAGCTCGGGGTTTTGAACTTGCAACCTTTCCGTTTCTAGTCCAACACTCTAACCAATAGGCTACCCTGCCGCCCCAAATAAAGAACTGTACAAATGAAACATGTGACATGAATCTTTGTTTTTATGAATGAATCACGTGAGATCTGAATGCAAAGCATTTACAGTACATTTGGACATTTTAGTCATTTTAGCAGATGCTATTATCCAGAGCAGTGGTTCCCAAACATGTTATAGTCCCGTACCCCTTCAAGCAAGCAACCTCCAGCTGTACCCCCTCTAGCACCTGGGTGCCATCATTGTAAGCCTGCCACACGCACACTATACGATACACTTATTAAAACATAAGAGTTTTTGTCACAACCCGGCTCGTGGGAAGTGACAGGCACAAATAATAATCAATAATGTTGCTCTTTATTTAACCATCTTACATATAAAACCTTATTTGTTCATCGAAAATTGTGAATAACTCACCACGGGTTAATGAGAAGGGTTTGCTTTAATGGATGCACACAACTCTGCAACGTTGGGTTGTATTGGAGAGAGTCTCAGTCTTAAATCATTTTCCACACACAGTCTGCCTTGGCAGAAATGCCTTGGCAGAAATATCCAGAAATCTGGCAGTGGCTTCACAGAACGGCTTGTTGCAATCTCAATGAGGCTCTCTTGTTCAGATATCAGTAAGTGGACTGGAGGCAGGGCATGAAAGGGATAACGAATCCAGTTGTTTGTGTCATACGTTTCGGGAAAGTAACTGCACACTCAACTCACTAAGGTGCTTCGCTAAATCACGTTTGACATTGTCCGTAATCTTGAGTTCATTTGCACACAAAAAAATCTAACAATGATGGAAAGACCTGTCTGTTGTCCTGGTTAATGCAGACAGAAAAGAGTTGCAACTTTTTAATTCATAGCCTCAATTTTGTCCTCCACTTTGAATATTGTTGTGGAGAGTCCCTCTAATCCTAGACTCAGATCATTCAGGCGAGAAAAAACATCACCCTGATAGGCCAGTCGTGTGAGAAACTCATCATCACGAAAGTGGTCAGACAAGTGTAAATGATGGTCAGTAAAGAAAACGTTAAGCTCGTCTCTCGATTTAAAAAAAAAAAACGTGTCAATACTTTGCCCATTTATAACCAGCACACGTCTGTATGTTGTTTAAAACATGGTCGTTGTCCATATCATTGCATAGCTCATAAAATACACAGGAGTTCAGGGGCCTTGCAACCGAAACAGTCCTAACTGGTTCAGAAAACACAAAGACAGGAAACAATCACCCACAAAATACCCACAGAATATGGCTGCCTAAATATGGCTCCCAATCAGAGACAACGATAAACACAGGAGTTCAGGGGCCTTGCTTTAACAAAGTTAACCATTGACATTGTAGTGTCCAAAACATATTTCAAGCTGTCAGGCTGCAATGTACCCACATTGTCACGGCTTTCTTCCTGGTAAGGAGAGGCGGACCAAAACGCAGCGTGGTTATAGTTCATGGTTCTTTAGTAAGAGACACTTAACATAAACTAACTACAAAACAATAACCGTGAAAACCGAAACAGTCCTAACTGGTTCAGAAAACACAAAGACAGGAAACAATCACCCACAAAATACCCACAGAATATGGCTGCCTAAATATGGCTCCCAATCAGAGACAACGATAAACACCTGCCTCTGATTGAGAACCACTCCAGGCAACCATAGACTTACCTAGACACCTAAAAGAACACAACCCCATAAATCTACAAAAAAACCCTAGACAAGACAAAACACATGAATCACCCTCGTCACACCCTGGTCTAACCAAGATAATAAAGAAAACAAAGATAACTAAGGCCAGGGTGTGACACAAGTGGCGTCGGGAGCCACCCATAAATCCGTAATACCCCATAAAGCAAAAACTTGGCTGTAAGAAATTTTAGCAAATGTATCCAATAAAAAAAACAGAAATATTACATTTACATAAGTATTCAGACTCTTTACTCAGTACTTTGTTGAAGCACCTTTGGCAGTGATAACAGCCTCAAGTCTTCTTGGGTACACGTGTATTTGTGGAGTTCCTCTCATTCTTCTCTGCAGATCTTCTCATGCGCTATCAGGTTGGATGTTGAGCGTTGCTGCACGGGCTCTGGCTGGACCACTCAAGGACATTCAGAGACTCGTCCCGAAGCCACTCCTGCGTTGTCTTGGCTGTGTGCTTAGGGTCGTTGTCCTGCTGGAAGGTGAACCTTCGCCCCAGTCTGAGGTCCTGAGCACGCTGGAGCAGGTTTTCAACAAGGATCTCGCTGTACTTTGCTCCATTCATCTCTCCCTCGATCCTGACTAGTCTCCCAGTCCCTTCAGCTGAAAAACATCCCCACAGCATTATGCTGCCACACCATGCTTCACTGAAGGGATAGCGCCAGGTTTCCTCCAGACATGACGCTTGGCATTCAGGCCAAAGAATCTTGTTTCTCATGGTCTGAGAGTCCATTAGGTGCCTTTTGGCAAACTCTAAGCTGGCTGTCATGTGCCTTTTAATGAGGAGAGGCTTCCATCTAGCCACTCTACCATAAAGGCCTGGTTGGTGGAGTGCCGCTGAGATGGTTGTCCTTCTGGAAGGTTCTCCCATCTCCACAGAGGAACTCTGCAGCTCTGTCAGAGTGACCACTGGGTACTTGGTCATCTCCCTGACCAAGGCCCTTCTCCTCCGATTGCTTAGTTTGGCCGAGCTGCCAGCTCCATGAAGAGTCTTGTTGGTTCCAAACTTCTTCCATTTAAGAATGATGTAGGCCACTGCGTTCTTGGGGACCTTCAATGCTGCAGAATGATGTAGGCCACTGCGTTCTTGGGGACCCTCAATGCTGCAGAATGATGTAGGCCACTGCGTTCTTGGGGACCTTCAATGCTGCAGAATGATGTAGGCCACTGCGTTCTTGGGGACCCTCAATGCTGCAGAAATGTTTAGTTACCCTTCCCCAGATCTCTGCCTTGACCCAATCCTGTATTGGAGCTCTACGGACTATGTCTTCGACCTCATGGCTTGGTTTTCACTCTGACATGCACTGTCAACGGTGGGACCTTATATATACAAGTGTGTGTCTTTCCAGATAATGTCCAATCAATTGACTGTACCACAGGTGGACTCCAATCAAGTTGTAGAAACACCTCAAGAATGAAACAGGATACACCTGAAAACAGTAATATTTTACACATACATGAAGGTACCCATAAGCAACCATTCCTGATAGTACTGTATCACTAGTACTGTACACCTGCTGTGACCATTCACTAGTCCTGTTTACCTGATGTGACCATTCACTAGTCCTGTTTACCTGCTGTGACCATTCACTAGTCCTGTTTACCTGATGTGACCATTCACTAGTCCTGTTTACCTGATGTGACCATTCACTAGTCCTGTTTACCTGATGTGACCATTCACTAGTCCTGTTTACCTGCTGTGACCATTCACTAGTCCTGTTCACCTGCTTTGACCATTCACTAGTCCTGTTTACCTGATGTGACCATTCACTAGTCCTGTTTACCTGATGTGACCATTCACTAGTCCTGTTCACCTGCTGTGACCATTCACTAGTCCTGTTCACCTGCTGTGACCATTCACTAGTCCTGTTTACCTGATGTGACCATTCACTAGTCCTGTTCACCTGCTGTGACCATTCACTAGTCCTGTTTACCTGATGTGACCATTCACTAGTCCTGTTCACCTGCTGTGACCATTCACTAGTCCTGTTTACCTGCTTTGACCATTCACTAGTCCTGTTTACCTGATGTGACCATTCACTAGTCCTGTTTACCTGCTTTGACCATTCACTAGTCCTGTTTACCTGATGTGACCATTCACTAGTCCTGTTTACCTGATGTGACCATTCACTAGTCCTGTTCACCTGATGTGACCATTCACTAGTCCTGTTTACCTGATGTGACCATTCACTAGTCCTGTTTACCTGATGTGACCATTCACTAGTCCTGTTTACCTGATGTGACCATTCACTAGTCCTGTTTACCTGATGTGACCATTCACTAGTCCTGTTTACCTGATGTGACCATTCACTAGTCCTGTTTACCTGATGTGACCATTCACTAGTCCTGTTTACCTGCTTTTACCATTCACTAGTCCTGTTCACCTGCTGTGGCTCTGGAAAATACAACAAAACCTGTACAAACTCAATAAGCCCTGAAGAAAACGGCTTGTTACAGTTGAGTGTTAATGTTGGCCGAACTGATCTCTTTGATTTCCCAGGATGAAAAACAGTGTCCCTTACTACAAAGTTAACAGCTTTCCTTTAATGTGGTCAGTCTGTGTGTGTTTGCGCTCTAGTCTCATCCCTCCCTCTCACCGTCTGCCTGTTCTCCTCTGATGTCTCTAATGAGTCACGACAGTGATGCTTCAGTCCTCCGTAGTGGACGTGTAGCTTAAAGACACACAACCTCTCTCTTAGGTATTCAAACCTATCAACATATGACCGTGGAGCAATAGTACTTAAAGTACTTAAAAGACAAAATACTTTAAAGTGCTACTAAAGTTGTTTTTTTGTGGTGTCTCTACTTTATTTTACTATAAATATTATTTTACTTTTACTTCACTACATTCCTAATGAAAGTATGTACTTTTTACTCCATATGTTTTCTCTGACACCCAAAAGTACTCCTGGTCCAATTCCCGCACTTATTAAGAGAACATCCCTGGTCATCTTTACTTCCTCTGATTCGGCGACTCACTAAACACAAATGCTTTATTTCTGAATGATGTCTGAATGTTAGTGTGACCCTGGCTATCCGTAAAAAAAAAAAATCACAAACATTTGTGCCATCTAGCTTGGTCCAAATAAGGAATTTAAAATGATTTACTTTTGATACTTAAGTATATTTAAAAACCAAATACTTTTAAAGACTTTTACTCACGTAGTATTTTACTGAGTGGCTTTCACTTTTACTTGAGTAATTTCCTATTAAGGTATCTATACTTTTACTCAAGTATGACTCTTGGGTACTTTTTCCACCACTGCCGAGGAGGACACAAGACAATATTACAAACTACCTACAAACGATAGATACATAAGAAATTACATTTGGACATATACAAATACAAAATACTTGCATTTATTACTTTGTTATTGCTAAGATAATTGGAGAGTTATGAATAAGTAAAATACTCACATAGAACCATGTTAAACTATCAAAAACCATTAATATTAAAAAATATTAATATTAATCAATATAAAAAAATATTAAAAAACATTCATATGAAAAATATAAAAACCATCAATATCAAAAATAATTTTAAAAAACAATGTGAAAAATATAAAAACCATCATTATCAAAAATCATTAAAAATCATCAATATCAAACAAATTTAAAAACACATTAATATGAAAAATATAAAAACCATCAATTATCAAACATGATCAAAAACCATCTGTCACGCCCTGACCAAAACCATCAATTTAAAAAATGATTACAAAACACATTAATATGAAAAATATCAAAACCATCAATATCAAAAATGATTACAAAACACATTAATATGAAAAATATCAAAACCATCAATATAAAAAATAAACTATCAAAAACCATCAATAACATACAGTGGGCATATCTATCTTTAAGCACTTTTGATTAAAGCCTAAATGTATTTTCTAAAAGAAAAAGGTGGTCGGTAATATTTTACCAGAGGAAACAAATTAAATGTATCTACTTGCAAGTCGAGTTCCACACGAAAAATGTATCCTGGAAAGCCAACAATTTTTCTGAAATTCAGTACCTTCAATATCAAGATATGACTGAAGCTGGTCAAATATTTATAGTCACAAGTTACCCTCAACTTCTGCTTTTAGAGTTTACCCAGGTTTGGACACTGTCTACTTGAGAAGAAGAAGGTTTTGGCCAACTACGGGAAGCCTGTGAGTGACTACGTTGAGAAGACCACAGTAGTGAAGGCCAATGGCACCAGAACATACAGTACATCCCCATGTCCCTGCTGTCAAGGTAAAGGGGAGGGAACAGTCCTTAGTTCCCCGTAGTGTTAATGTACACTCAACATTTCAACACACACACTAGCCTCCTTCCTGGAATGCATGACCAAACATTGCTTAAATTATTACACTGAACAAAAATATTAACGCAACATGTCAATTGTTTGTCCCATGTTTCATGAGCTGAAATAAAAGATCTCTGATACGTGCAAAACCCTTATTTCTCTCGTGTTTTCTGCACAAATTTGTTTACATCTCTATTAGTGAGCATTTCTCCTTTACCAAGATAATCCATCCACTTGAGAGGTGTAGAATATCAAGAAGCTGATAAAACAGCATGATCATTACACAGGTGCACCTTGTGCTGAGGACAATAACAGGCCACTCTAAAATGTGCAGTTTTGTCACACATCACAATGCCACAGATGCTTCACGTTTTGAGGGAGCGTGCAGTTGGCATGCTGACTGCAGGAATGTCCACCAGAACTGTTGCCAGAGATTTATGTTAATTTCTCTACCATAATCCACCGCCAATGTCGTTTTAGAGAATTTGGCAGTAGGTCCAACCCGGCATCACGACCGCAGACCACGTGTAACCTCGCCAGCCAAGGACCTCCACATCCGGCTTCTTCACCTGCGGGATCATCTGAATCCAGCCACCCGGACAGCTGATTAAACTGTGGGTTTGCACAACCAAAGAACATCTACACAAACTGTCAGAAACCGTCTCATGGAAGCTAATTAGCGTGCTAGATGTCCTCACCGACTTCAGCGGGCAAATTCTCATGTTCGATGGCCACTGGCACACTGGAGAAGTGTGCTCTTCACGGATGAACCCCAGTTTCCACTGTACAAGGGCGGACGGAAGACGATGGCAAATTTAAATGCACAGAGATACAGTGATAAGATCCTGAATCCCACTGTCGTGCCGTTCATCAGCCGCTATCGCCGAAAGATTCATCAAGATAATACACGGCCCCATGACGCAAGGACCTGTACGCAATTCCTGGAAGCTGAAAATGTATGTACGGATGCTAAACTGATCCTATATATACTGATCCTATATATACTGACCCTATATATACTGATCCTATATGTATGGATCCTAATACTGATCCTATATATACTGATCCTATATATACTGATCCTATATGTACTGATCCTATATATACTGATCCTATATGTACTGATCCTATATATACTGTCCCTGTATATACTGATTCTAAACTGATCCTATATATACTGATCCTATATGTACTGATCATATACGTACTGATTCTAAACTGATCCTATATATACTGATCCTATATGTACTGATCATATACGTACTGATTCTAAACTGATCCTACATATACTGATCCTATATATACTGATCCTATATATACTGATCCTATATGTACTGATTCTAAACTGATCCTATATATACTGATCCTATATGTACTGATCCTATATATACTGATCCTATATATACTGATCCTATATATACTGATCATATATATAAATATCCTATATGTACTGATCCTATATATACTGATCATACAAATGCTGATCCTATATATACTGATCCTATATATACTGATCATATATATACTGATCATATATATATACTGTTCCTGTATATACTGATCATATATATACTGATCCTATATATACTGATCATATATATACTGATCCTATATATACTGATCATATATATACTGATCCTATATGTACTGATCCTATATATTCTGATCCTATATATACTGATCCTATATATACCTATCCTATATATACTGATCCTATATATATACCGATCCTATATATACTGATCCTATATTTCTATGCTACAGCATGTTATATAGGTTAAGATATTTGTTATAGCCAGGAGGTTACAGCATTGTCCCAGGGGGTTATAACATTGTCCCAGGGGGTTATAGCCTTGTCCCCAGGGGGTTATAGCATTGTCCCCAGGTTATAGCATTGTCCCAGGGGGTTATAGCCTTGTCCGCAGGGGGTTAAAGCCTTGTCCCAGGGGGTTATAGCCTTGTCCCAGGGGGTTATAGCATTGTCCCAGGGGGTTATAGCCTTGTCCCCAGGGGGTTATAGCATTGTCCCCAGGTTATAGCATTGTCCCAGGGGGTTATAGCCTTGTCCGCAGGGGGTTAAAGCATTGTCCCAGGGGGTTATGGCCTTGTACCCAGGTGGTTATAGCCTTGTCCAAAGAAGGTTATAACCTTGTCTCCAGGGAGTTATAACCTTGTCCCCAGGTGGTTATAACCTTGTCCTCAGGGTGTTATAGCATTGTACTCAGGTGGTTATAGCCATGTCCCCAGGGGGATATAGCCTTGTCCCCAGATGGTTATAGCCTTGTCCCCAGGTGGTTATAGCCTTGTCCCCAGGTGGTTATAGCCTTGTCCCCAGGTGGTTATAGCCTTGTCCTCAGGGTGTTATAGCATTGTACTCAGGTGGTTATAGCCTTGTCCCCAGGTGGTCAGAGCCTTGTCCCCAGGTGGTTATAGCCTTGCCCCCAGGTGGTTAGAGCCTTGTCTCCAGGGAGTTATAACCTTGTCCCCAGGTGGTCAGAGCCTTGTCCCCAGGTGGTTATAGCCTTGCCCCCAGGTGGTTATAGCCTTGTCCCCAGGTGGTCAGAGCCTTGTCCCCAGGTGGTTATAGCCTTGCCCCCAGGTGGTTAGAGCCTTGTCTCCAGGTGGTTAGAGCCTTGTCTCCAGGTGTTTATAACCTTGTCCCCAGGTGTTTATAACCTTGTCCCCAGGTTGTTATAGGCAGGGCTCTGAAGCATAGCAGAGCGTAAAGGGAGCTAAACAAAACAGAGCATATCCAGGCCGTTGTTGACCAGAAAATGTGTATCAACCGTGGAAACTGCTACATGACCTGCGAGGACTCCAGATACCATGTAAGTACAGTACTGTACATCTCCTCTGTGTATTTACCAGGTACTGTACATCTCCTCCGAGTATTTACCAGGTACTGTACATCTCCTCCATGTATTTACCAGGTACTGTACATCTCCTCCATGTATTTACCAGGTACTGTACATCTCCTCCATGTATTTACCAGGTACTGTACATCTCCTCCATGTATTTACCAGGTACTGTACATCTCCTCCATGTATTTACCAGGTACTGTACATCTCCTCCATGTATTTACCAGGTACTGTACATCTCCTCCATGTATTTACCAGGTACTGTACATCTCCTCTGTGTATTTACCAGGTACTGTACATCTCCTCTGTGTATTTACCAGGTACTGTACATCTCCTCCATGTATTTACCAGGTACTGTACATCTCCTCCGTGTATTTACCAGGTACTGTACATCTCCTCCATGTATTTACCAGGTACTGTACATCTCCTCCATGTATTTACCAGGTACTGTACATCTCCTCCGAGTATTTACCAGGTACTGTACATCTCCTCTGTGTATTTACCAGGTACTGTACATCTCCTCCATGTATTTACCAGGTACTGTACATCTCCTCCGTGTATTTACCAGGTACTGTACATCTCCTCCGAGTATTTACCAGGTACTGTACATCTCCTCCATGTATTTACCAGGTACTGTACATCTCCTCCGAGTATTTACCAGGTACTGTACATCTCCTCTGTGTATTTACCAGGTACTGTACATCTCCTCCATGTATTTACCAGGTACTGTACATCTCCTCCATGTATTTACCAGGTACTGTACATCTCCTCTGTGTATTTACCAGGTACTGTACATCTCCTCCATGTATTTACCAGGTACTGTACATCTCCTCCATGTATTTACCAGGTACTGTACATCTCCTCCGTGTATTTACCAGGTACTGTACATCTCCTCCGTGTATTTACCAGGTACTGTACATCTCCTCCATGTATTTACCAGGTACTGTACATCTCCTCCGTGTATTTACCAGGTACTGTACTGTACATGCTAAGACACACAAACTCATTCGGTGCACATACACACTTGGTCAAATTCACACACACAAACACTGGAATGTGTATTATCAAACCCTGTTGAAAGACCAGACTGGCTCTTACTATTTCCTAGAAAAGATATGCCTCAAGTGGGGGGGTTTTGGATCCTCATTAGCATTTGTTGAAGCAGTAGCTCCTCTACCTGGGTGTCTTGTTAAAAGGCCTGGGTTTCATTACAGACACAGTGTTGCATACTAAAAGTAAAAAAACTTTTCCTCGTCTGTCTCTCTGTTTCTCTGTCTCTCTGTCTCTCTCTCTCTCTCTCTCTCTCTCTCTCTCTCTCTCTCTCTCTCTGTGTGTCTCTCTCTGTCTCTCTCTCTCTCTCTCTCTCTCTCTCTCTCTCTCTCTCTCTCTCTCTGTCTCTCTATCTCTCTCTCTGTCTCTCTCTCTCTCTCTCTGTCTCTCTCCCTCTCTCTAAATTCAATTCAATTCAAGGGCTTTATTGGCATGGGAAACATGTGTTAACATTGCCAAAGCAAGTGAGGTAGATAATATACAAA